>NW_027332046.1:890530-1090808 GCF_048418815.1 Hemitrygon akajei | reverse complement strand
CCCAGGTTCCACTAACTACAAACACCTGTTGTCTATCAGTAACTGCAGTATAAAAATCCTGTGACCACAAGGAGCTGCCAGTTTATTGGTCGACTCGTGTACGAGTAACCTCGTTCCATGGTTCTTAGGACTGTCAGTTCTAAGTCTAGCATCGTTCCTGAATTCTGTACTAAAACCAAGACTCCGGGTAAAGACACCCCTGGCACCAATTCCGCGCTCGCTACGACCGTAACGCCTCCCGACATGGCCTCCGCGCCCGTGTTCAGCGTTTGGGTTCGTTCCAGAGCCACGTCCTTGCAACAGAACGAACTGACCACGATGAACCCAGCGGACACGGATCCCGTACAACAGACCCTGGCCAGCCAGGGCTACCTATTGGGCGCCCACGACCAACTACTTCAGGAGATCAGGGAAAACCTTTGGACACTAACCAGGAATGTGCAGGAGGTCAGTGAACAAGCGGACCGGGTCTCCGTTTCTGATTCTTCGGCTGCTTACCTCTTCATGAGGCTTCGCGAAATGTGGCCAGGTATTCCATTGAGTTCCGGACCTTGGCCGCAGACTGGGTGGAATGACAAGGCCCTACGCGAGGTTCCCGACAGGGCCTCTCGGACCAGATAAAGGATGAGTTTGCCGCGAGGGACGACACGGACTGTCTGAACTCTCTGATCCCGCTAGTCATTCGGTTAGATCATCGACTTCGAGAACGTCTGAGAGAGGAGACCCGTTGCTCCGTTCCTCGGGCCATCCCACGTTCCACCTTACCTTCTTCAACCAACCCTAACCTCTCTCCCACTTCCGTTCCTCACAGAGCTCCCGCTCCTACTGTTCTGGTGAGTTTGACGACACTCACTTCAGCCCCCTTAGATTCGGATGCAGATCCCAGCTACTGTGAATTACCAACGACAGTCTCTGTCCCTACCCGCTCTGGTGGATTCCGGTGCCGAGGGCAACCTGCTCGATGAGGACTTAGCCTCCCAGGCTGGAATACCTCGCGAGATGCTAACTACACCCCTGAAGGCCCGGGCCTTGGATGGAAGGCTGCTGGCTCGGGTGACCCACCGTACACCTCCCCTGACCTTGATCCTAACCGGTAACCATCGGGAGGAGGTACTATTCAGTCTCATTCGTTCACTTCAAGCTCCGGTAGTTCTAGGGTATCCATGGCTGACACAAATCTCACATCGACTGATCTACGGGAGGATAGCCAAATGGAGCCAGGCTTCTCACGCCAACTGTCTGCGGTCAGCCCCATCTCTCAGGGGAGCTACCGCGACCCCGCCTGTTCCGGAACCCCTCGATTTGTCCCGAGTTCCCACAGAGTACCATGACCTGGGACCCCTGCACCTTCGATTCTCGCCAACTGTCCCCCACCGAGCGGAATGACGATGTGGGGAATCGGAACTCCTGGCAGTCAAACTAGTCCTGGAAGAATGGAGGCACTGGCTGGAAGGGGCAGAACAAACGTTTGTGGTATGGACTGATCATAAAAACCTGGGGTATATTCAGACCGCCAAACATTTGAACTCCCGGCAGGCCTGTTGGGCATTATTTTTCCGACAGTTCAAGTTTTCCCTCACATACTGTCCAGGGTCCAAGAACGGGAAGCCGGACGCGCTCTCCTGCCAATACAACTCCAAGGAGGACACTTCCAGCCCAGGGACTGTCCTCCCACCATCCTGCGTGGTTGCCACCCTCACTTGGGAGATCAAGTCGAAAGTAAAAGAAACCCAATCGGATGACCCCGACCCCGGCAATGGACCCGGCGATCACCTGTTTGTGTCAGTCAGGCCTCAGGTTCTTCAACGGGGGCACACGTCTCAGTTCACCTGCCACCCCAGAAGTGACCGGACCCCAGCGCTCCTGAAAAAAACATGCTCCTATGTCTCGGCATGTTCCTTCTCTGCTCGGCGAAAAGCCTCTCATCGGCCACCTGCGGGTTTACTTCGTCCTCTACCTGTCCCTGGTCATCCCTGGTCACACATCACCCTAGACTTGGTCACCGGTCTACCATCTTCACATGAGAACACCACCATACTCACCGTGGTAGACCGATTCTCCAAGGCACTTGGTAGCCCTCCCTAAACTCCCTTCCTCCTAAGAAACCGCAGATCTTCTCATCCGCCACGTCTTCCGCCTCCACGGAATCCCCGCAGACATCGTCTCCGATCGAGGTCCTCAGTTCATCTCACTGGTATGGAAGGCTTTCTGTCAAGCCTTGGGTACAACGGTCAGCCTGTCATCCAGCTTCCACTCCCAGACCAACAGGCAGATGGAACGGGTCAACCAAGACCTGGAGGAGACACGACGTTGTGTAATGGCAAACAACCCGTCGACTTGAAGCGACCACCTCCCGTGGGTTGAGTACACCCACAACTCTCTAGTAAGCTCAGCCATTGGACACGACGTTGTGTAATGGCAAACAACCCGTAGACCACCTCCCGTGGGTTGAGTACGCCCACAACTCTGTAGTAAGCTCAGCCATTGGACACGACGTTGTAATAGCAAACAACCCGTCGACTGGAAGCGACCACCTCCCGTGGGTTGAGTACTCCCACAATTCTGTAGTAAGCTCAGCCATTGGAAGATCCCCATTTCAGTGTTCCCTGGGGTACCAACCCACGCTGTCCCCCGCGCAGGTAGAGGATATTGCGGTACCATCGGTTCAGGTCCTTTAAGGTGTGGGAGGAGACACGCACGGCCCTACTCAGATCAGCAAGACGTAATAAGAAGACAGCCGACCGAAACTGGACTTCGGTGTCCGAGAACCAACGAGGGCAGATGGTGTGGCTTTCATCCAGGACATCCTGCTGAAGAACGAGCATAGGAAACTTGCCCCTTGCTTCCTGTGACCATTCAAGGTCGAAAGTGTTATCAATCCCGCAGCGGTTCGCCCAAAATTACCAAGATCCATGCGCATCCACCCAACTTTTCATGTTTCCCAGTTAAACGGAGTTTCCGACTGCCCCTTGTGTCCCCCGGCTGAGACTCCCCCACCTGCCGTATCATCGATGACCATCCGGCATACACTGTCCGAAGACAACTGGATGTGCGCCGTAGGGGGCAGGGGTCTCCAATACCTGGTAGACTGGGAAGGGTGTGGTCCAGAAGAGCGTTCTTCATCCTAGACCCATCCCTCATCCAAGATTTTCATCGGGAACATCCAGACCGGCCTGGAGCATCGCCTGGCAGCTCCCGTTGAGGGAGGGGAGATGTCATGGTCCCTTCGGGCAATCGCCCACCTGGCTATTTTCCTCAGGAATTGGGCCTCAGTCACCTCGTTTAGTTCCCAATCATTCCCAGGTTCCACTAACTACAAAACACCTGCTTTCCAGCAGCAAATGCAGTCTAAAAGCCCTGTGAGCACAACAAGGAGCTGCCAGTACGTTGGTCAACTCCGGTGTGAGTAACCTCGCTTCATGGTTCTTAGGACTACCAGTTCTAGGTGTAGCATCGCTCTTGGATACCGACTCCATTAATAACGACTCCCGACTCTGCCTCCGCATCCGTGTTCTGCACTTGGGTTCATCCACCGAGTAACACTCTTGCCTCGCTTTCACTCTTTCTCTATCTGAAACAACTTTTTATACGATATTTTTGTCTAACTTACCTTAATTTTTAATCTTGTCTCTCCTGTGTGTTTTATTAGTTGTCTCCTGTTGTTTATGTAAAAGCTTTCCAATCCTCTCACTTCCCCACTGTTTTCTTCCTATATTATATGACCCCACTTTTGCTTTGATCAAATACAGCAGAAAATCTGTCGATGTTGGAAATCCAAGCAACACATTCACAAAACACTGGAGGAAACCAGGAGACCAGGCAGCATATAAGGGAAATAGTAAACAGTCGACGTTTCGGACCAAGACCCTTCATCAGGACAGGGGAAAAATAAAGATGAGACGTCAGAGGAAGAAATGTGGGGGTGAAAGGGGTGGAAGAAGCGGTAAGTGATAGGTGAAACTGGGAGGGGGGAGTAGTGAAGGATAAAACTCCTTAGGATAGAATTTCCTTCACGATTCTCGAAAGATCATTGCTAATGCCTCCACATCACTTCAGCTGCCTCGTTCAGGTCTCTGGGGTGTACATCATCTGGTCCAGGTGACCTATTTACCTTCAGACCATTTGCTTCCCAACAACCTTATCCCGAGTAACGTGATTTTACACATTCTGACTACTGACATCTGGGACTTCCATATTCCTGTCAGCATCTTCGACAGATAAGAGTGATGTACAAGACTTATTCGGTTCACCTGCCATCACCTTGCACTCCCACCACATTACTACCTCTCCAGCATCATTTTTTAGTGGTTTGATATCCACTTTCGCCTCTCTTTTACACTATATGTACTTGAAGAAAAATTTGGTATCCTCTTTATTACTGGCTAGCTCACCTATGTATTCCATCTTTTCCTTCTTAATTATTTTAGTTGCATTGTGTTGGTTTTTAAAAGCTTCCCAATCCACTAACTTCCTAGTAATTTTTGCTCTATGCCTTTTCGTTGTTTTTTATGCAGTCTCTGGTTTCTCTTATCTGCCACGATTTTGTCACCTTACCTTTACAATTCTACTTCCTCTTTGTGATGTGTAAATCCCCTGCCTTCCGAATTGCTTCCAGAAATTTCAGCCACTGCTGCTCGGTTTTCATCCGTACCCAAGTTCTTTACAAATCAGTTTTGACCAATTTTTTCTTTTATGCCTCTCTAATTCTCTTTATTCCACATCTGACTTTAGCTTCTCCTTCTCTAATGTCAGGGTGAATTTGATCATATTAAGATCACTTGTCTTTAAGAGCTCTTTCAACTTCAGTGACCTAATTAATTCAGGTTCATTACAACACCCAATCCAGAATAGCTGATCCCCATCTGGGCTCAAGCACGAACTGCTCTAAAAAAGCACAACATACATATGTAGGGATTCAAGGAATTCCTCCTCTGAGACCAACACCATCCTAATTTTCCTAATCACCCTGGATGACAATCCCCCATGACTAGTGTAACATTGCCCTTTTGGTACGCATTTTCCATCTCCCAGTGTAACTTGTGGACCACATACTTACTACTGTTTGGAGGTCTCTATACAATTCCCATGAGGGTCTTTTTTTACATTTGCAGTTCTTTAATTCTACCCACAGATTCTGCACTTTCCAACCCTATGCCGCCTCTTTCTAATGATTCTATTTAATATTTTTACCAACAAAGCCACACAACCCCACTACCAGCTTGTTCTTAGCTTGTTCTTACAGTAAACAGGTAGGGATCTGGGAAACAAGAGGACCTGCAAACACAAAGTACACTGCAGATGCTGTGGTCAAATCAAGACGTACAAACAAGCTGGATTGAACTCAGCAGGTCGAGCAGCATCCGTTGAAAGAAGCAGTCAAAAAGAGGACCTACAGATGTTAGAAATCTAGAGAACATTACACAAAGTGCTGCAGGAGCTCAGCATGTCAAGCATCATCTATGGATGGGAATCAACATTTTGGGCCAAGACCATTCATCCGGGGCTCTTGATTCCCACGTATGTGGAAAATCAACAAGAATAGAAAGTAGTGGAAATAGAAAAACCCTTTGACAAAAATTTAGTTCAAGGCTTTAAAAAAATGCAAAACAGAGCTCAATACTTAACAAATACAACAGAGGCAATACGAACTTTCATCAATACCGACATTAACTTTTTTTTATAAAAATATATTTGTCCCATTTCATCAGTAAAATTTACGAAGATAAATAAGAATTTCAGAAAAGTCTATTGGCTTTTTTATAACCACTAGACTAACACTACCTTGGACAGAAGGAGGAAGAGAAATAACACACATTGAAAAAAAAATCACACAAGAGTCAGATAAAACTAAGTATATATTTTCATCAAAAATGAACAGGATTCAGTACTCCATGTGTGTATATGCAATTGTGATAAGTAACACAGACCAGGAAACTTCAATGTGAGGCCCACTCAGAAAAATTAATTATCACTATGGAAGGAAACATCAACCACTGGAATGAGAATGACCCTCCATGGGAGACATCTCAACGATCTGAGCAGATGAGATGTTGACAAGGAAGCATCGAGCACCTGACTGAGAGTTGGAGACCTCTTCCCAGAAACAGAGGGGTCCCTTGCAGAAAAACAGGACAAAGTAGTTAACAAAAGTAAGAAAAAAAATCAAAAATACATTTAATACAACAAACAAGGCAATAAGTACAGAAAATGCCAAGAGAAACCAGACACAATCCAACACATTCCAGGATCCTGCAGCAGTTTAACTCAATCTGATTACTTACAAAGCAACAAACAAGTGGCAAATATCATTCACCAAAATCTTGCTTTAAAATACCAACTCATGAATGCCCTCCATCACTTCAGAAAGGCATCATGAATTCCAGCCTGATGCAGTTTTAGAGCCAAAATCTTACAAATTATATGATAATCAATACATTATTTCACATAGGACAATCCATAATAAACATCCGGATATAACATTACAAGATAAACAAGCAGGAACAACTTCTTCAATAGCATAAAACCATTCCCAACACACACATGTTCTTCGACCAGTAGAGCACCTCACCACAGGTGTTGCTTGTGCCATCAGTCAGACAAACAAAAGATTTTCTCTGTCAATCAGCATCGAAATGTTTCCACTCTGTCATTTGTAGCCACGTCCCGCTGCTGATTCCCTTCTCCTCATCATACGTTCTTACCCCGACCATCCTCCAGTACACCAAAATCTGCCCTGTGCGGACCCGCCTCCGGTTTCTGACCTTGCTCAGTTGAACATCCAATTAATGTTTCCATTCTGATTTCAGTCTTTAGAGGAGAGTGGGTGTTTTATAACAACCCTGTAGAAGCAGGGAAAAGCCCTGAATAAGGAGGTTAACTACCAATGTCATTCTCTATCAGCGCAGAGATTTGAGGGGTGAAGAACATGTCAGGCAGAACTGCAGTCAGCTTAACTTCTTCAGTCTGCAGAAAATGCAAAGGAAACCTCTTCAGCCACAGGGTGGTGACTGTTTGGAATCCATCACCACAGGGAGAGGGAGAGATGAACAATAGGGGAGGATTTAAAAGGACTGCCCCTGGAGCAGAATCACTGGCAGGGTCCAGCCGGCCTGAGTTGACTCTCTACTGTACACAAGGTGTGTTATAAATTCACTAAGTACCGGAAACCAAGTTTAAAATAGAGCTGATTTATTTGTCTCAGATGCAGAAGATTAAGCTCCAGTCCCATTAAAGGTGAATGTGCAGCAGAAGAAACTCCCCCCAAGTCCAGTGACCAGGGTGCAGAACTGGGTGTGGTGAGCAGCAGCAATAATTGCAGAGTTCAGCACCGACAGTCACTCTCGCAATTGCATTCAGCAACGGTGATGGACAAATATCCAGCATGCAGCTTATTGAAACTTTCTCCCTAGTGTGAACCCGGTAGTGTGTCACAATGTTAGATTACTGAGTGAATCCATTCCCACATTCGCAGCTGGCGAACGGCCTCTCCACAGTGTGAACTCAATGATGCACATTTGGTGGAGATTGCTGAGAGAATCTTTTCCCAAAGCCTGATTGGCCTCTACCCAGTGTGAACTTGCTGCTGTCTGAGTAAATAAGCTGACTGAATGAATCACTTCCCAAACTCACAGCACGTGAATGGTCTCTCCCCAGTGTGAACTGACTGGTGTCTCAGTAGATGAGATGACCGAGTGAATCCCTTCCCACAGTCTGAGCAGGTGAACAGCCTCTCCCCAGTGTGAACTCGTTGGTGACTCTGTAGGGTGGATGACTGAGTGAAAGTCTTCCCACAGACTGAGCAGGTGAACAGCCTCTCCCTTGCATGAACTGACTGGTGTCTCCGTAGGTGAAATAATAAAGTGAATCCTTTCCCACAGTCTGAGCAGGTGAACGACTTCTCCCCAGTGTGAAATCGCTGGTGTCTATGAAGGTCGGATGATCGATGGAATCCCTTCCCACAGTCTGAGCAGGTGAATGGTCGCTCCCCAGTGTGAACTGACTGGTGTGCCAGCAGATCAGATGACTGAGCAAATCCTTTCCCACATTCACAGCAGGTGAATGGCCTCACCCCAGTGTGAACTCGCTGGTGTATCAGTAGATCAGATGACCGAGCGAATCCCCTCCCACATTCACAGCAGGTGAACGGCCTCTCCTCAGTATGAACTCGCTGGTGTGCCAGCAGATCACATGACCGAGTGAATCCCTTCCCACAGTCTGAGCAAATGAATGGCCATACTCCAGTGTGAACTGACTGGTGTGCCAATAGGGAGGATGATCGAGTGAATCCTTTCGCGCACCACTGAGCAGGTGAACAGCCACTCCCCAGTGTGAACTGACTGGTGTGCCAATAGGGAGGATGACTGAGTGAATCCCTTCCCACAGTCTGAGCAGGTGAACGGCCTCTCTTCATTGTGAACTCGCTGATGTACCTTCAGTTTAGATGAGCATTTGAATCCCTTCCCACAGTCTGAGCAGGTGAACGGCCGCTCCCCGGTGTGAACTCGCTGGTGTGCCATTCGGTCAGATATGGCCTAGTGAATCCTTCCCCACAATTTCAGCAGATGGCCAGCCTCTGCTCAATGTGAACTGATTGGTGTGCCCATAGCTGGAAAGATCGTCTGAATCCCTTCTCACACACAGAACAGGTGAATAGCCTTGTCCCGCGGGGTGTGAACTTGCTGATGTACCTTTAGTTGATATGAACGAGTGATTCCATTCCCAGACTGAACAGGTGAATTTTACCTGTGTAAAATAACGGGCGTACCAATCGGTCAGATGATAAAGTGAATCCCTCCCCACAGTCTGAGCAGGAAGGATGATTGAGGAAATCCCTTGCTCCACTTCTTAAATATCTGGACAGAGACAGCAAAACTGATGTGTTTTGTTTGAATTCCCATAGATTCCTTGTCATTTTTAACCTGTAAAAGGATTTACAAAATCCATCAGTGTGTGAAGGACATTTCAGATGAGATCACATTAGTTACCAAGGTGTGATCTGACATCACACTGTTACAGTGAGGTTCAACCCAAGTTGCAGAGAGAAATCATCTTGTAACTGGGCACATGGTTGGTGTCTGGAATGACCATCAAATTCTCTGATACTCTTCCAGTCTCTATAAGAATGGGACATTTCTACCTTCTCCAATCTGTGAATTGGCTCAGTTTGACTCTCTCCATTGGTGTTATTCCCTGTTCCCACTGAGCTGCATGGGAGCCTGGCCCCACAGGAACTGAAGCACTCTCACACAAATACCCTTTGTTGACGTGCAGCTGGGATTTTCTTTTATATACTGTTAACTTAAAGTGCCACAGTTTTAATGCCATGTAAATATCTCCTACTCAGATGTATGGTTGGTCTGCACAGCTGTTAAAAGGAATTAGTGTGAATATTAGTATTATTTAAGATTCTTGTCACAGTCATAGAAAGATTCAGACACATTGGCCCATCTCGTTGGTGCCAAGCTATTTACGCTTTCCACTCCCATACCCCTACCATCCAGGTACCTATACCGACGTCTAACATGGTGCAATCGTGCAACCACAACATGGCCTCTGGTCATGTGGTCCCACCCCATCTCAGTGGAAAAACCCAGCTTGCATTTACCCCAACTATGTCCCCTCAAAACTGTGGTATACCTCCATCAGATATCCCCTCACTCTTCTACTTTCCAAGGAATAAAGTCCAGTCCAGTTCAATGTTTCCTTCTAACCCAAGTCCTCCAGACCTGACAACATCCTTGTGAATTTTCTCTGAACTCTTTCAACCTCTTTTACATCTTTCCTGTAGGTTGGTGATCAAAACTGCGCACAATACTCCAAATCAGGCCTCACCAATGTCTTGTACAACGTCCAACATAACATCCGTCTATTGTTGACAGTACTTGAGTTTATGAAGGCCAATGGGCCAAAATCTTTCTCTCTATACCTTTTGAATTGTGACACCACTTTCAGTGAAATATAGACTTGTATTCCCCGATTCCTTTCCTCTACAAGACTCCTCAGTGCCCAAACCAGTCACTGTATAAGACCTACACTGGTAGGCTCCTACCAAAGTGCAACACCTCACACTTGTCTGCATTAAATTCCATTTTCCATTTCTCAAACCATCTTTCCAGCTGGTGCAGTTCGCACTGCAAGCCACGATAGCCGGCTCACAGTCCGCTAAACTCCCAGACTTGGTGTGATCCACATATTTGCTGATTCAGCTAACCACACTATCATCCAGATTACTGATATAGATGACAAACAACAACACATCCCACACTGATCCCTATGGCACACCACTAGTCACAGGCCTCCATTCAGATAGGCAACCATCTGCTACCACACTCTGGCTTCTCCCAAAGACAGTGTCTCATCCAATTTACTATCTCATCTTGAATGCTGAATGTCTGAAACTTCTTGACCAACCTCCAATGTGAGACTTTGCCAAGTGGCTTGCTAAAGTCCATGTAGACAACATCAGCAGCCTTGCCTTCATCCACTTTCCTGATAACTTCCTCGTGAGACTCTATAAGGTTGGTTAGACATGACCTACCCTGCACAAAGCTATGCTATCTATCCTTAATCAGTCCACATCTATCCAAAAACTTGTATATCGAGTTCCTGCACTTACGTTCCATTAACTTTCCCACCACTGATGACAAGCTCACCAATGTACAATTTCTTAGTTTAACTTTAGAGGCTTTCTTGAACAGCAGAACAACATTGGCTGTCCTCCAATCCTCCAGTATCTCATCTGTCACTAAGGATGATTTAAATATCTGTGCTTGGGCTCCGACAATTTCTGCACTTGTCTTCCACAGAGTCCCAGGGAACAACTTATTAGGCCCTGGGGATTGATCCACACCAATTTACCTTAAGACAGCAAACACCTCCACCTCTGTAATCTGTACAGGGTCCATGAAGTTGATGCTGCTTTGCCTCACTTCTGCAGACTCTGTGTCCATCTCCTGAGTAAATACGGATGTAAAACTACTATTTAAAACCTCCCCCATCTACTTTGTCTCCCGTACAGATTAGCATTCTGATCACCCAGAGTGGGCATGTTTCTGCAGTTGCTGGAAAAAGAGGAACGCACACACACACAATGCTGAAGGAACTCTGTAGTTCAGGCAGCAACTAAGCAGAGGAGTACACAGACTCGGCATGCTGAAGGGGCTCGGCTAAAATGCTGTCCATTTATTCCTCTCCACATTTGCTGCCTGATCTGCTGATTATCTGCAATATTTTGTAGAAATTAACCAATTTGTTTTTCAATTAACCAGTTTCCAAATGTTTCTCATCTTTTATTCATAGCCAGATCCTGCTGGTCTGATTCCTCTTCCCTCCTCCCGCTCAAAACCTCCAGACCCCATCTTTTTCTGGAGCCCCAAAGCCCTGACTCAGTCTGGCAACTCTTTGGTTTCTGACTCTGCTCCATCGAAGATTCACTCGCTAGTCTGCTGTCAGACTTGAGAGATGCATTGCAACAACCCAGCTGTCTGACGCCCAGTCCTTTGAAATGAATGAAAATGGTTTAAGGTGCTTGAAGTGGTAGAGGCAGATACAATAGGGTCTGTTAAGAGAATCTTAGATAGGTTCATGGAACTTGGAAAATTAGAGGACTCTGCGGTAGGGTAATTCTAGGCAGTTTCTAGAGTAGGGTACATGGTCGGCACAACATTGTGGGCTGAAGGGCCTGTAATTTGCTGCAGATTTCTATGATTCTATGAAATTCAAGGGAAGTCTCTTCTCCCACGGAGTAGTGACTATTTGCAACAGAGAGTATGAGAGAGAAACGGCAGATGTACACTTTAAAATACTGATATGGAACAGAAACATGGACTGGGACCAGATGGATTGAGTGGCCTCTCTAGTGTACATTGTGAGTGTAGTAGAGAGTGAGCGTAATATTAAACACCCGTCTAGTTTAAGGCTAACATCAGCAGAACAGACTCCTCCAATGCTCAGTGACCAGGGTTCAGTCCTGGTTGCGATGAGCAGCTGAAAGAACTGTAGAATCTGACAGTAACAGTCCCTCATGAACCTGCAGCTGCCTTCAGTCACCGTGATGGTTAAACATTTAACACAGAACTGATTTGAACTTCCTCCCTGATGTGAAGTTGCTGGTATTGCCGCAGCTGGGATGACTGAGTAAATCTCTTTGCTCACTCCGGACAGAAATGTGGCCTCTATTTATTGTGAACTCACTGGAACAACACAAGATGGGTTAACTGAATGAGTCTCTTCACAGACACGGAGCAGGTGAACGGTCGCTTCCGGGTGCGAAGCTGTTGGTGTATCTGCGATGGCCGATTGAATCCCTTCCAAAACGAGAGCCAGTGAATGACATCACACTGCTATCAACGCCATAGGATATTTCAGGTTTTTTCACTTATTGATTTCAGCGTGCTGTGTGTGTCGGAATGCCTGTATCTATTCAGTAAATCTAATTTGCATGTTTATCCTGTGATATTATATCCGGCCGGGATCATGTATCGCCCTATCTCTAATAACGGATCGGTAGCAATGCAATTGTTTGACTCCGAATCTAAAACTAGATCAGGCTTGTATTGATTGTCCTCTATAGTATCTTTCATGATCGTCTCTTAAAGCAGGATTTTGGTGAATGATGCTTGCCACTTGATGGCGCCTGTGTAAGCAATCAAACGGCATATTCTGCTTTAGAGCCCCGTGAGAGGCACAACACTTCGTCTTGAGTTTATGACTCTTTTAATGTGCATTTTTGCTATTTCTGTGTCAACCGCCTGGTCCTGTATTGACACAAGGAACCACGCAGTTTCTGGGAAGAGGTTTCCAGCTTTGAGCCTGACGTTGGACGCTTTCCTCCTTTGCTCACATCGTGGGGATCTCATCCATGGACGATTATGCTGATCTATTGGCTAAATCTTTCTTCTATAGCAGTGTTTCCCAGCCCTAGTGCCGCAAGTCAAGGCGAAATGCCGAGCACCCTCGTTGCTAATCCCCAACGACGTCTGTTAGGTTGGTTCGGTCGGACGAGATCGCCAAGTGTCAGACCCGTTGTGACGACGAATGCTCAAGGCCTGCAGTGCGATGCTTCTTCCTTTATTCCAGTGCCACATCCTTTTTGGAAGTACCTGCTCTACTAACGGTCGATCAGGTCTGATACCGCAAGTTAGAGGCAGCTTATTGCCCCGCCAGGAATCTCGAATGCCCCCCACCCCCGGCGAGTGCTATTTGCTCCTAAACCCATCTTAGGACGCGTAACTGCCTCCAGAGGGAATCACTGTTCCATTGTGATAATTTCTTCATCTTTCTGGGTTGAGCTTTCATTTCAGTTCAGAATAGCACACGCTCACAGCGTGTTGAATCCTGCTTTTGTTGATGCAAATACATCCTTAGAAGAGTTACTGAGTGGGACAGAGGAAATGCAACTCCCCCAACACTGAGTGTGTGCAGCTCCCTCAACATCTTGCTCCTTCCTCTCTCCATAGTGCGCTCACCAGATCTGTCAGTCCCTTTCTCCCTACCCCTAACCCTCCACTCAATCCTCAGCACACATTCCTCTCTGCTTCTCTCCTCCATCTGCTCTCTCTGCCTTTCCTCCTCTCCACTCTTATCTTAATAATACCTCTCCCACTTCCTCACCTCCCTCTCTTACTCTGCTCACCCCAACTTCCTCTCACTCTCACTTCTCTACTCCACTTTCTGTCTACAAACCACACCCCACCTTTACAGACCGACCCGGATCCTCAGCCCATGTTCACTCCATGATAGCACCTTTCAATGTGCAACGGTGACATCGGAACTTACTGGCACTTGGAGTTGGATGAAGCAAAGGAGGGCAAGAAAGAGACAGAGAGATAGAGGAAGAGGGAGAAGGAGAGAAGGTACAGTGGGAAAGTGAGAGGTGGAGGGAGAGATAGAGAGAGTGGGGGGGGGGGAGAGAGAGAGAGAAGAGAGAACAGGCTGAGTGGTGGTATTGAAAGAGAGGGAGAGAGAATCGAGAGACAGTAGGAGTGTTAGCGAGACAGACTGAGGAGAGATGAGAGGGAAGTGGCGGAGGCAAGAAACAGGGGAGAGAGATGGTGGCGACAACCAGTGAGGGGAGAGAATGGCGGGGAGATGGATGTGGGTGAGAAATAAACAAGGAGCGAGTGAGGGGGCAGAAGGAGGCGTGGGAGAGAATGACTGAGGAGAGAGATTGGAGGGAATACTGGAGGGAAGAGAGATAGAGAGTTAAACTGGGATAGAAACCAGGGATTGAGCTGGTGGAGATATACGAGGGAAAGGGACGGGCCTTTTGATATCTCTTGTTGATCAGTGAGAGACAGGGATCGAAAAGGGCCACTCATTTTAAATGGAGACATATGGAATTTTCTAAAATTCTAAATCTTCCATGTAAATTCCTTTAGAATCAATGAAGTGTCTATCTATCTGAGTGTAGGCGGGTGGCTGGGTACATTTGAGCTGGAGATACAGGGGGAAGGGCACAGAAGCATAGATCAGACACGGCCATGCTGAATAAACATGATATCATAAGACTTCCTCCTCATCTGAATTGATTTCCCTGTAGTCTGAGGGTGTATCCCTGGACCTGGGCTCCGTATTATGGGAAACATCCTCTCCGTATCCTCTCTGTCTCGGCTTTACAGTATTTGGGAACCCCGCTCCCGCAACTCTACACCCCGCCCATAATTCTAAACTTCAGCGGGAACAGGCACAGAGACATCAAATACCATGAACTGGTGTCTTGTTAAGCAGCTTCAGGTGCAGCACCTTGTTCAAAACCATCTGAAAATCCAAACAAACAACACACACCACCTTCCTCATTTCACCAAAGAATTCCAACAGATCTGTCTGGGAAGATTTCTCCTGAGGAAAACCATGCCAACTTTAGCCGTTCAGGGGAGGATTTAAAAGGACTGTCATGGAACAGAATCACTGGCAGGGTCCAGCTGGCCAGAGTTGACTCTCTACTGTTCACTAGGTGTGTTAGAAATTCACTTAAGTACCAGAGACAGAGTTTAAAATAAACTGATTTATTTGTCTCAGATCCAGAATATTAAACCACAGTCACATTAAAGGAGAATGTGCAGCAGAAGAAACTCCTCCCGTGCCCAGTGACCAGGGTGCAGAACTGGGTGTGGTGAGCAGCAGCAATAATTGCAGAGTTCAGCACCGGCAGTCAATCTCGAAATTGCATTCAGCAACGGTGATGGACAAATATCCAGCATGCACTCATTGAAACTTTCTCCCCAGTGTTAACCCGGTAGTGTGTCACAAGTGTAACATGCTGCAAGGTTTCACTGCTAATGTAATGGTTTCTCTGTAGCAGCAATGTTTATGTTATGACCAGACTTATGGGTTATGGAGTGCGGGGCTATCCGATGATAGAAACATTCTTTCTTGTGAGTCTGGAAGAGGGAATTTGTGGTCTTTCGCTAGGGAGAGATGAGAAGACGTGAATGGAGAGAGCGGGCCATTTTTCTTTGTTTACTTTACTAACCCTATAGTCAAAGTAAGAATTATAAAGCTCAATCGTTTAATCGGATACTGTGTACTGTTTGTTATTTCAGGGAATTGATTTGTAACAGGGGACACATCACACAGCATCCACCCAAACAAGATTTCTCTAGTTTGGCCGGGCTGGGGGCTATCACCCCCTACATTAAGCTGCTAACCGAAGCAAGAGTTACATAAGCCGAGATGACTGAGTGAATCGCTACCCACATTCACAGCAGGTGAACGGCTACTCTCCAGTGTGAACTCGCTGATGTACCTTCAGTTTAGATGAGCAAGGGAATCCCTTCCCACAGTCTGAGCAGATGAATGGCCACTCCCCATTGTGAACTGACTGGTGTACCAGTAGGTCAGATGACCAAGTGAATCCCTTCCCACAGTCTGAGCAGGTGAACGGCCACTCGCCAGTGTGAACTCGCTGATGTACCTTCAGTTTAGATGAGCAAGGGAATCCCTTCCCACAGTCTGAGCAGATGAATGGCCACTCCCCATTGTGAACTGACTGGTGTACCAGTAGGTCAGATGACCAAGTGAATCCCTTCCCACAGTCTGAGCAGATGAATGGCCACTCCCCATTGTGAACTGACTGGTGTACCAGTAGGTCAGATGACCAAGTGAATCCCTTCCCACAGTCTGAGCAGGTGAACGGCCACTCGCCAGTGTGAAATCGCTGATGTACCTTCAGTATAGATGACCGAGTGAATCCCTTCCCACAGTCTGAGCAGGTGAACGGCCTCTCTCCAGTGTGAACTCGCTGATGTACCTTCAGTTGGGATGAGCAAGTGAATCCCTTCCCACAGTCTGAGCAGGTGAATGGCCTCTCCCCAGTGTGAACTCGCTGATGTACCGTCAGGTCAGATGAGTAAGTGAATCCCTTCCCACAGTCTGAGCAGGTGAATGGCCTCTCTCCAGTGTGAACTCGCTGATGTACCATCAGCTGAGATGAGCAAGGGAATCCCTTCCCACAGTCTGAGCAGGTGAATGGCCTCTTGCCAGTGTGAACTTGCTGGTGTACCTTAAGGTTAGATGAGCAAATGAATCTCTCCCCGCAGTCCGAGCAGGTGAACGGCCGCTCCCTTGTGTGAACTCGATGGTGAGCTATTAGGTAAGACGACCGAATGAATCCCTTCCCACAGTCTGAGCAGGTGAATGGCCTCTCACCAGTGTGAACTTGCTGATGTGTCTTCAGGTTAGATGAGCAAATGAATCCCTTCCCACAGTCCGAGCAGGTGAACGGCCGCTCCCCGGTGTGGACACGCTGGTGTTTCATTAGCGAGGATGACTGAGTGAATCCTGTCCCACAGTCTGAGCAGGTGAATGGCCTCTCCCCAGTGTGAACTCGCTGATGTACCTTCAGTTGAGATGACCGAGTGAATCCCTTCCCACAGTCCGAGCAGGTGAATGGCCTCTCTCCAGTGTGAACTCGCTGGTGTACCATTAGGTCAGATGACCGAATGAATCCCTTTCCACAGTCTGAGCAGGTGAACGGCCTCTCTCCAGTGTGAACTCGCTGATGTACCTTCAGTTGGGATGAGCAAGTGAATCCCTTCCCACAGTCCAAGCAGGTGAATGGCCTCTCTCCAGTGTGAACTCGCTGATGTACCTTCAGTTGAGATGACTGAGTGAATCCCTTCCCACAGTCAGAGCAGGTGAACGGCCTCTCCCCAGTGTGAACTCGCAGATGAGCCATTAGGTCAGATAAACAAGTGAATCCCGTCCCACAGTCTGAGCAGGTGAATGGCCTCTCCCCGTTGTGAACTCACTGGTGAGCCATTATGTCAGATGACAGAGTGAATTTTTCCCCACAAATTCAGCAGATGACCAACTTCTGCCCAGTGTGAACTGACTGGTGTGTCCACAAGTGGGAAGACCGACTGAATCCCTTCTCACACACAGAACAGGTGAATGGCCTTGTCCCAGTGTGAACTTGCTGATGTACCTTCAGTTGAGATGTCCGAATGAATCCATTCCCACTGTCTGAGCAGGAAGGAAGATGAAGTGATCCCTTGCACCACTTCTTAAATATCTGGTCAGAGACAGCAAAACTGGCGTGTTCTGTTTGCGATTCCAGTAGACAAATTCCTCATCATTTTCAACCTGTAAAAAGATTTACAAAATCCATCAATGGGTGTAGGACAACATTTCAGATGAGATCACTTGACTCGTCAAGGTGTGATATGGTTTCACACTGTTACAGTGAGGTTCAACCCAAGTTGGAGAGAGAAATCATCTTCTAATTGGGCACCTCTGGAATGACCCTCAAATTCTCTGATGCTCCTCCTGTCTCTATGAGAATGGGGCATTTCTGCCATCTTCAATCTGTGACCTGGCTCAGTTTGACTCTCTCCATTGGTATTATTCCCTGTTCCCACTGAGCTGTATGGGTTCCTGACCCCACAGTAACTGAAACACTCTCACACAAATAGCCAGCAGTGCATTCCACACACCCACCACTCTCTGTGTGAAAAACTTACGCCTGACATCCCCTCAGTATAAATTTCCAACCACCTTAAAACTATACCCCTCGTGTTAGCCATTTTAGACCTGGGAAAAAGCCTCTGGCTATCCACAGGATCAATGCCCCTCATCATCTTATACACCTAAAATATGCTCTAAACATAAACAAGGGAATCATACATTGCTTGGAGGTTTTATTAGAAGTATACAAAATTATTAGGGTACAGATAGGGTAAATGCAAGCAGCATTTTCCACTGAGGTTGGATGCGATGATAACCAGAGGTCATGGGTAAGTGGGGAAGGTGAACATTTAATGGGAGCATGTGGAATAGCTCTTTGCTAAAATGGTTGTGAGAGTGTGGAGAGAGATGCCAGCACAAGTTGTGAATATGAGCTCAGTTTCAGCATTTAAAAGAAGTCTGGATGGGAGCCTGGATGGTAGGGGTATGGAGGGCAATGGTCCTGGTGCAGGTAGTTGCATTAGACAGATTAAATGCTTTTTCAGCATTGACTACATGGGCCAAATAGCCTGTTTCCATACTGAACTTGTCCATGATTCTATGACAGAGAAGTTGGCCGAACTTGTTTGGAAGGGAAAAGGTAGGAGTGACAACGGAGCAGCAATGGCTGGAGTTTCTGGGAGCAATTCGGGAGCTGAGTGATCAATACATCCCAAAGAAGGGGAAGCACTGGAAAGGCAGGACACAACTGTGGCTAAAATGAGAAGCCAAAGCCAACATAAAAGCCAAAGAGAGGGCAAACAAAAGAGCAAAAATGATTGGGAAGCTTTTAGACACCAACAGCAGATTACTAGAAAAAAGTCAGATGAGCTCAGTGCGTGGAATCATGATATTATAGACATTAATGACTCTTTTGTAGCACCCAACAGTCTGAGGCATTTAGAGGAACAAAATATCCGGGGCCTCAATATCTCTTGAAAACCCAGGTTCTCTGCACCAGTTACCTTTCAACTTTTCTTTTGGCAGACACATACAAACTCTACACCCTCAAAATTTCACTTCTGAAGGCCTCCCACTTACCAAGTACTCCTTTGCCAGAAAACAGCCTGTCCCAAACCACACTTGTCAGATCCTTTATGATAACATTAAAATTGACCTTTCTCCAATTTAGAATCTCAACTCATGATCCAGATCTCTCTTTTTCCATATTTACTTTGAATCTCATGGGATTATGATCACTAATTGCTGTCACCATATAACCATATAACCATATAACAATCACAGCATGGAAACAGGCCATTCCGGCCCTCCTAGTCCGTGCCGAACTCTTAATCTCACCTAGTCCCACCTACCCGCACTCAGCCCATAACCCTCCACTCCTTTCCTGTCCATATACCTATCCAATTTTACCTTAAATGACTCAACTGAACTGGCCTCTACTACTTCTACAGGAAGCTCATTCCACACAGCTATCACTCTCTGAGTAAAGAAATACCCCCTCGTGTTTCCCTTAAACTTTTGCCCCCTAACTCTCAAATCATGTCCTCTCATTTGAATCTCCCCTACTCTCAATGGAAACAGCCTATTCACGTCAACTCTATCTATCCCTCTCAACATTTTAAATACCTTGATCAAATCCCCCCTCAACCTTCTATGCTCCAATGAATAGAGACCTAACTTGTTCAACCTTTCTCTGTAACTTAAGTGCTGAAACCCAGGTAGCATCCTAGTAAATCGTCTCTGCACTCTCTCTAATTTATTGATATCTTTCCTATAATTCGGTGACCAGAACTGTACACAATATTCCAAATTTGGCCTTACCAATGCCTTGTACAATTTTAACATTACATCCCAACTTCTGTACTCAATGCTCTGATTTATAAAGGCCAGCGTTCCAAAAGCCTTCTTCACCACCCTATCTACATGAGACTCCACCTTCAGGGAACTATGCACTGTTATTCCTAGATCTCTCTGTTCCACTGCATTCCTCAATGCCCTACCATTTACCCTGTATGTTCTATTTGGATTATTCCTGCCAAAATGTAGAACCTCACACTTCTCAGCATTAAACTCCATCTGCCAACGTTCAGCCCATTCTTCTAACCGGCATAAATCTCCCTGCAAGCTTTGAAAACCCACCTCATTATCCACAACACCTCCTACCTTAGTATCATCAGCATACTTACTAATCCAATTTACCACCCCATCATCCAGATCATTTATGTATATTACAAACAACATTGGGCCCAAAACAGATCCCTGAGGCACCCTGCTAGTCACCGGCCTCCATCCCGATAAACAATTATCCACCACTACTCTCTGGCATCTCCCATCTAGCCACTGTTGAATCCATTTTATTACTCCAGCATTAATACCTAACGACTGAACCTTCTTAACTAACCTTCCATGTGGAACTTTGTCAAAGGCATGGCTGAACTCCATATAGACTACATCCACTGCCTTACCCTCGTCAACATTCCTCGTAACTACTTCAAAAAATTCAATAAGGTTTGTCAAACATGACCTTCCACGCACAAATCCATGCTGGCTACTCCTAATCAGATCCTGTCTATCCAGATAATTATAAATACTATCTCTAAGAATACTTTCCATTAATCTACCCACCACTGATGTCAAACTGACAGGACTATAATTGCCAGGCTTACTTCTAGAACCCTTTTTAAACAATGGAACCACATGAGCAATACGCCAATCCTCCGGCACAATCCCCGTTTCTAATGACATCTGAAAGATCTCCGTCAGAGCTCCTGCTATCTCTACACAAACTTCCCTCAAGGTCCTGGGGAATATCCGGTCAGGACCCGGAGATTTATCCACTTTTAAATTTCTTAAAAACGCCAGTACTTCCACCTCTTTAATTGTCATAGGTTCCATAACTTCCTTACTTGTTTCCCACACCTTACACCATTCAATATCCTTCTCCTTAGTGAATACCGAAGAGAAGAAATCATTCAAAATCTCTCCCATCTCCCTCGGCTCCACACATAGCTGACCACCCTGATTCTCTAAGGGACCAATTTTATCCCTCACTATCCTCTTGCTTTTAATATAACTGTAGAAGCCTTTCGGATTTACTTCCACCTTATTTGCCAAACCAAACTCGTAACTTATTTTAGCTTTTCTAATCTCTTTCTTAAGTTTCCTTTTACATTCTTTATATTCCTCGAGCAATTCCTTTACTCCATGCTGCCTATATCTATTGTTGACATCCCTCTTTTTTCGAACCAAGTTTCTAATATCCCTTGAAAACCATGGCGCTTTCAAACCTTTAACCTTTCCTTTCAACCGAACAGGAACATAAAGATTCTGTACCCTCATAATTTCACCCTTAAATGACCTCCATTTCTCTATTACATCCTTCCCATAAAACAACTTGACCCAATCCACTCTCTCTAAATCCCTGTGCATCTCCTCAAAGTTAGCCTTTCTTCAATCAAAAATCTCAACTCTAGGTCCAGTCCTGTCCTTCTCCATAATTATATTGAAGCTAATGCTATTGTGATCACTGGACCCGAAGTGCTCCCCAACATATACATCTGTCAGCTGACCTATCGCATTCCCTAACAGGAGATCCAACACTGCCCCATCTCTAGTCGGTACTTCTATGTATTGTTGCAAAAAACTATCCTGCACACATTTCACAAACTCTAAACCATCCAGCCCTTTTACAGAATGAGCTTCCCAATCTATGTGTGGAAAATTAAAATCTCCCACAATCACCACCTTGTGTTTACTACAAATATCTGCTATCTCCTTACACATTTGCTCTTCCAACTCACGCTCCCCATTAGGTGGCCTATAATACACTCCTATCAGTGTTACTACACCTTTCCCATTCCTCAATTCCACCCAAATAGGCTCCCTAGAGGAGCTCTGTAATCTATCCTTTCAAAGCACCGCCATAAGATTTTCTCGGACAAGCAATGCAACACCTCCTCCTCTGGCCCCTCCTACTCTATCACACCTGAAGCAACTAAATCCAGGAATATTTAGTTGCCAATCACACCCTTCCTGCAACCATGTTTCACTAATAGCTACAACATCATAATTCCAGGTATCAATCCACACTTTAAGCTCATCCACCTTTCTTACAATGCTCCTAGCATTAAAATAGATACATTTAAGATACTCTCCACCTCCTCCTCTCTTTTCATCCCTAGCAATGCATTCAAATTTTATTATCCTTTTCTTTCTTCTCCCCTACAACTTCAGGCTGAGCGCATCCCTTCTCCATCACCTGCCTTTCCTCCCTCACACAGTCTACTTACTTGCTCTACTGGTGAACTAACCTCCTCTCTCATAGTTTCCTCAAATTGATTTCCGCCCCCCCCCCCCCATCTTACTAGTTTAAAGTCTGCCCTGTAGCCCTAGCAAACCTCCCCGCTAGGATATTGGTCCCCCCAGGATTCAAGTGTAACCCGTCCTTCTTGAACAGGTCACGCCTGCCCCAGAAGAGGTCCCAATGATCCAGAAACTTGAATCCCAGCCCCCTGCTCCAATCCCTCAACCACGCATTCATCCTCCACCTAATTCCATTCCTACTCTCACTGTCACGTGGCACAGGCAGTAATCCCGAGATTACTACCTTTGCGGTCCTTCTTCTTAACTGCCTTCCTAACTCCCTATACTCTCGTTTCAGGACCTCTTCCCCTTTCCTACCTATGTCATTGGTACCTACATGTACCACAACCTCTGGCTCCTCACCCTCCCACTTCAGGATATCTTGGACGCGATCAGAAAACCAGGACACCAGCCCTGGATCATTTCCTAACAGCTTATTGCACACTTGTACATCGGGAAATCAACATACTGATTAAGGGCACGTTTGACAAACTCTACCTCATCTAGTCCTTTTGCAGCATGGGAGTCCCAGACAATATCTGGAAAGTTAAAATCACTTACTGAATCAACTTTTGTTTCTTGGCATGGTCTGCGACCTCTCTGGAAATTTGTTCCTCTAAATCCCTCAGACTGTTGGGTGTAAGCAAGTCCCAGTAATGGCTACAATATCATAATTCCCTGACCTGAGCTTATCTGGCTTTCCTACGATGCTTCCTGCATTGTGATATACACAGCTCAGCACATTCATCGCACCATGCTCAGCCATTTGATTGCTGACTCTGTCTGAGGTCTGAACAACATCTCACTGGTGTCAAGTAAACAAATTCTCCCTCATTGGCACAAAAAAAAAAGGAGCTGATTGTGGATTACAGGAGAAATGGAGAAAAGCTAGCCCCTATTTACATCAATGGATCTGAGGTTGAGAGGGTAAATAGCTTTTAGATCCTCAGCACAAACATCACCAAGGATCTCATATTGTCTGTATATACCGGCTGTGTTGTGAAAAGAATATAGCAACCCCTTTTTCACCTCAGATGGTTGAAGAAGTTTCGTATGGGCCTCAAATCCTAAGAGCTTTCTGCAGGGAGACAATTGAGAGCATCCTGACTGGCTGCATCACTGCCTGGTATCTGAACTGTACTTCCCTTAATCACAGGAACCTGCAGAGAGTGGTGCAGACAGCCCAGCACATCTGTAGATGTGAACTTCCCATGATTCAGGACATTTACAGATATAGTTGTTTAAAAGTGGCCCAAAGTATATTGAGGACCCAATTCACCACAACCACAAACTGATCCAGCTGCTACCATCCAGGAAACGGTACCACAGCAAAAGGACCAACAGGCTCCGGGACATCATCTTCTACCAGGCCATCAGACTGATTAATTCATGCTGATATAATTGCATTTCGATGTTATATTGACTGTCCTATGTACAAACGATTTATTAGAAATTACCATAACTTACACATTGCACATTTAGATGGAGATGTAACGTAAATATTTCTACTCCTCATGTTTATGAAGGATGTACGTAATAAAGTCAATTCAATTCAATTCACCCTCTCCACTATCTGTTCTGTCACTCTGGCTCCAATACCCCCTACAACTTATTTTAACCACATCACCTCTCCCCCCACACTAGCTCTAGCAAGCTTTAACACTAGGATATTAGTCCCCTTCTTGTTCCATTCCCATAACAAACAAATCCCCTAACACCCCCTTTGACTTTCCACTGCCAGGTAATCCCCCCCAACAGTTTCTAAAGTGGTCTACCTGGTGTTGTGTGGGATGGCCACAAGAGTACTCTGCGACGGCACTTTAACCTCATTCCCCTTCGTAACTGTCACCCAGTTTCCTGTGTCCTGCACCTTGGGAGTAACTCACGTCTCTTCATGTCACTCACATCTATCACCCCGTCCGACTCCCAGCTGGTCCAGAATTCATTCATTTCAAGTTCCAACTCCTTAAAGTGCAGGGTTACAAGCTGCATTTGGATGCACATCTTGTGTGAGGGCATCAGGGACACTGGAGGTCTCCCCACCTTCCCACCAATGTTCCCTCGAATTTGTAATGACCAGTGTGCACATAAATCATGTATTGTGCATATGTGACAACATGTGCACAGTGATTTTTATATAGTGAGGTATTCATTTTCACAGCTAGCAAATCACTGTCGTTAAGGACTTTGATCTCCTCTTTGTGTGGGAGTTCATCTGCACTCTCACACAAACTACGTAGCAAGACTGTAACAGGTAATGAAGGATTTTCTCACCAAAGCTTTTGCATGTTGTCCGTAAGTGGTTTGTTTGCTAAATTACCCTTTAAAAAGTCAGAGTTCCAAATATCCCTCCACTTCTTCCCACTTGTAAATTCTACAGCAACTTTTGCATCACCACAATACACACAGGTAACATAAGTTTCTATAATGGACATAAATATTTACTGTGAACTCTCCTGAGGAATTAAGGATATATTAAAAAAAAACATTTTGAACCTATGTAATCTCTCGCTAAAAGAATATTTGGGACTGAATAGGAGTTTTTGAACTGAAGTAAACTCTGTTTTCAGTGGTTTGCTAAGACAGGCTCATTACCAGTTCTCTGCGGCTTGCAGAGAGACACACTGAGAGATGATTACATTATACATTGTACCCTCGTTAGCTGATAACATTATGCATTCTATCCTCATTAGTTGATAACATTATACATCTACCCTCGTTAGTTGATAACATTATACATTCTACCCTCATTAGCTGATAAAATTATACATTGTACCCTCGTTTGTGTAAAAGGAGGAGGATTCGCTGATTAGGACAGGAATGAACACGTCTGTAATTAAGTCAGGGCCTTGCAAAGGTAACAACTGATATGGACTGGACAGTACATCCATCTGTAATTAAAACCTTCATTTAGTGAACTCTCTTATCTAAGTAATTAAGTTTTGCGCCTACAGACTTGGTGGGCATACCAGTTCAAATAACATCTTGCAATAGTAATGTAGGGGCTTACTATGTATAAATACATGGCTGTAACCTGACTAAGTCAGTCCACTTGTCAGATGGTGGCAGTGCTTACGTGCCTTCCCTTTGACAACTGGGTCTCAAACTCCTACAGGAGAATGCGCAATAAACTGTGGTGACGATAAGAAGCTGGTCTCCCAAGTTTTATTCAGATTCCACTTTAACGTTTAGCATCACGAACAGGATCCCAAAATAGGGAGTGCCAAGCAGATGGGCTGAGTAAGCGGCTGGACCACTCTGGGGACGGCGGAGACTGAGTCCAATTGGTATTTTACTTTTCGTTAGGTCCTTTCAAGGTAGGGACCCTCGCCCAAGGCTGATTATGTACCTTGATAGGATTGGGAAAGAATCTGTTGGGAGACTCGTATAAGGTAGGCCCCATAAAGAAAAGAAAAACCAGCACAGTTTGCTCAGTGTGTCCGCAGTACTATACAAATGTTTAATGCGACCACGCAAGACTTATTCGGTCTCTGCCGCATGATTCTCTCAGCTGATGAGGGGTGGAAATGGAAGGCAGAACTGAGATATCAAAACCTATCAGGAGTTACATAATGAGAATGAACAGACAGACCAGATCATTCAAGCCTTGGAAAGGGCTCTCCAGCAACCTGTAAACATCACTAAAGTACTTCAATGCAAACCTAAGCCTGGGGAAACAGGACCACACTATCAGGAGCGATTTCTGGCCTGCTACGGCACTTTCACTGAAAACCAAGTCTTTACTGATGGGAATCTGTTCCCCCCAGTTTATTGTCTTACTGCTGCAATGCGCACCAACTAATTTAGCCAACATGATTAAAACAAATAAAATGGATTGGCCTGACAATGACTGAAATCGAATGTGATGAGCTTTGACATATTATTGGGACCCTACATTCGTATCCCGATCAAACCCAAAGGGAACTAATATTAAAGGTGAATATGTTCGGTGGGAAAAAAGACATGAGTGTGCTATATCTGGGGATAAGAAATGAGAACAAAAACCGACCTAGGGACAGGTGGGGACAGCAACCTGTTTAGAAATTGACAATCAAGGATGCTTCCTACCGTGAGTACCACCCCTCAGGAACAGCCCAATGCAATGTTGCAAGTTGCTGAAATTCCCCTTCTGTTTCTGATTGATATGGGGGCATCCACAACCTCTCTCTACCAGGAAATGGCATCGGAAAAGGATTCCAGCTATCAGACGTTACAATCACTATGTCTGGGTTCGAAGGGACGGAGCATATGTATTCACGTACCCAGCCACTGCAGGTGGAATTCCAGGGGACCCAGTGTGAGGTTTCATTGACAGTCACCACCAGTCGGGGGTGTAATCCAGCAGAGAGAGACTTGCTCTGTCCGTTGGAAGTTGAGATAGTCTGCGTGGACAAGAGTATCACTCTGGGACTAGTGAACAACCGACAACATCCCCACTTTCTGATGATTAAGTGGTGGGCACTTAATCTGGACTCCACTGCGTTTGAACCCCTTCTGCCAGCGGGCGACCCTCATGTGACTCTGTGCTATGCATTCCTTGAGGGACAGAAGTTCCCAGTCACAATGATTGGAGATTAAAGGAAGAGAGGGCAGTGCATTACTGGCCGAAGTTCCGGATTTCCTTTGGCGACAGATAGGACTGGTGGTTCCCCATACTACCGTGAGGGTTTGCCCTGCGTTCAAGCCAAAGAGCCTGGGTTCCTTGCCTACATTTTGATGTAACAAGCCTCCAGCAATGAGGGAGACTGGCAAAACTTGGTCGCGGGCCAACTCAAATACTGGAAGGACTCTGATCCAAAGGCGGGACATCTGGTAAGACACTCTTTTAATATTGACCAAACCTTAGATGTTGTACTCCGTCTCTGGGCAACTGCAGGCCATGAAGTTGGCCTCACCAACTGCTCCCCCTGTCTGGATCACCATGAAAGAAGGACAGACTCTCCCAGCCATTCCGCAATACGCCCTCAAGCCCGAGGCAACGTTTCATGAGGATGGAAGCTCTGTTGTGGATCCAGCAGGAAAACAATATTCTGGCGATGCGATAGTGATGGACAGTGAAGTAATTGAGCAGGCCTCTTTTGAAGCAGCTGTCTCCACCCTGAAGGCTGAGCTGTTTGCTTTGACTCGTGCCTGTATCCTAGCAACATACTAAAGTGCGAACGTTTACACGGACTCCCGTTATGCATTTGGAGTTGAATATGATTACGGGGCTCTCTGGGAACAGGGGGATTTCTGAATTCTTCTGGCCACCCCATTAGTAATGTCACCTTTGTAAACAACTTACTCACTGTTCTACAGCTACCTCGAGTTTTGGGTATTATTAAATGTGCGGCCCACACCCACATGTCTGACCGGGTCACTAAAGGCAATGCTTTAGCAGATAAGACAGCGAAAAGTGCGGCACAATCCTCGGTAGTTGTAGTCTCCTCGGGTTCCCATCAATCAATCCTCCATGACTTAAGCAGAATGGGTTTGCAGACATACAGGAGGTACGTACTTTTCAGGGGGATGTCTCTGAGGAGGAGCGCAAACTGTGGTCCCAGATGGGGTGCCAGAAAGACCCTGACCTTGGTTTTAAGATTACCCCAGCTGGACAGGTTTGTGTTCCTACACAGTTTTTACCAATATTGGACAATTATGTACATAATTGTACACACCTGGGAAAGGAAGGAATGGTTGGTAACCTGTACCCTGCACTCCGGGTACGACTCCCTTGACAGGTGGACAAGTTGATTTTACTGAGTTGCCTAGAGTACATTGCTATAGATACTGCTTAGTTATTATAGATGTGTTTAGTAGATGGATTGAAGCTATTCCAAATACCAATAATAGCACTATGACTGCTGTGAAGGTATTAGTACGGGATATAATTCTCAGGTATGGCCTGCCAGAGATGCTGAGCTCTGACAATGGCCCACACTTTGTGGTGAAAGTAAACGAAGGGGTATGTAATCAACTAGCTATCAAGCAATAGTTCCACTGTCTACACCACCCACGGGCCACTGGCATAGTGGAAAGAGTCAATGGTACTCTGAAGAGGAAATTGGCCAAACTAACAGTGGAGACTGGGCTCACTTGGTTGAAGGTCCTGCCGTTAGCCCTATTCCACATGAGGGTTACCACACAGGGGTAAGCAAGGTTATCACCAGCTGAAATCATTTATGGACGGCCCATGAGGACACCCTGTGGACCTAGACCATTGCTCCCAGAAAGTCTACCAGCAAATTGGATATGCATACCCCCGGAGAAGAGATGGGGAAATATATATGTCAACTAAAAAAGATTTTCCAAGCATTACGTTCACAGGTATGACAGGCTTACAAGGAAGAGAACTACCCCGCAGAGAGGAGTGACTATCCCACCATAGAACCTGGGAATTTTGTCCTGAACAAGAACTGGGATCGAGGAAAACTCCGACCTCGGTGAAGAGGAACATATTAGATGTTACTGACCACTCCACGGCTCTGAGACTGAAGGGGCAATCTCGGTGGATACATCGAACATACTACAAATGTGTTACTGAAGGAACTAAGTAGAAGGACCATCTCAGACTAAATGAAAATGTATTGGTTGATAGTGGTGTGACGAACCTCTACGTTGCTTGCCGTGGACTGTCATTTTAAGAGAGAGTGCCTGAGTGATGTCAGCCGCTGGCTTTCTCGGCTCCTGTTTGATTCTTACTGAGAGAGAGAGAGGGGCAGAACTATTTGACTATGCAGCATGTTTACACTTGCTCACAGCTTGTGTTTACATAGCTCGTAGTTTGTTTTATTTAAGCAAGGACAGTCAGAGACAGACAGTCAGACGAAGAGAAAGAAAGGAGATGGAAGGTTCAAAACAAAGGACCTAGTGGCCAAAGGTCACTGTTTGAACTCTCCTGTGCCCACAAGAGCGGGTTGATTATTGATCCGGCGTATACCAAATGTGTGATTGTCAATTTGTTTGATCCACTGGAGTGGATCTGTTGGTTTGGAAGTATCCTGTGAAGACCACTTGTACTAACCCTTGCCTGGGGGTGGTAATTCACTTGAAGAGGGTACCCTTGAGACAAATCACTGTTGGTGATAATTCCTACAATCCGTATGTGGATTTTGTTGGGAGTATCCCATGGCCACCACTTTTGTTAACCCTTAGCTAGATTCGGGAGTGTTATGTGGTACCCACTTGTGAGAGGTGATATTCTGTGGAAGTCACTGTTGGTAATTTGTGTGTTGGATCTGGATTGGGAGTAGCTTGTGGAATCTGCCTTGGTGTTAACGCTTGCCTGGGTGGTAGTTCCTTTTGAAGACAGTACCCCTGTCATAAGCTACTTTTGGTGATAATTCATATGTGGATTTGGAATGACAATGGATATGACCTATGGTGAATGTTATCTTGTTTTACCAGTGTGGAATTTGTAGAATTCAATGTAATTGCCTTCTCTCGACATTCACCCTGGATTACAAATTTTTCTCTCATCTTTGATTCCGTGAATAAACTGAACTTTCATACTTTACCATCTCAAGACTTTAAGCTTGGTATTGCCTGAGCTCAATGGTTTGGGAGTTATATTTACACATATGTATACTCATAACACCATTAGTTTTTGATTATTTTGCTTGTTGTTATATTATAAGTAGATACTAATAAAGATAGTGGTTTTAACATCAAAACCAGACTCCAGGTGTGGTCTATGGCTGCTGGTTTATTTAAACCATTATGGGTACGTAACAGTGGTGTTCGTGTTTATGTCTTTGAGAGGGATCACCTCAGCATCCAGGGGCCCCCATGTTAACACCTTTCTGTCTCTCTGTCTCACCTATGCCAAACCGGTAGAACTAGGGTCTTGCTGGGTTTGTGCTGAAATTCTGTAGCACGGTAAAACTATGATTCCAATGTCAGTAATTCCGCTCAACCAGAGTGAGGAACTCTCAGCCTGGGCTTTCTCAAATCAGGGAAGAGAAGTGAGGAACTGTGATCCAGTCAGAGATGACTGTGACTGTCAGTGTTTTGAGGGATGGTATCTCAGGCCCACACCAAATGGAGGTTCCTTTACTGGGAAACATGCATCCTGACCATACTTGCAGGTGCCCAGCAGCCGAGAGTAATAACTGAGACTGAGCGATTTTGGATGATCGCTTTTCTCTCCTATGGAGTAGCCAGGAATTCATGAGAAATAATCAATTTGGCTACAGCACTTGAGGAGCTGGCCACAATACTGCAGGGGCCCTGACAGAAACACAGGGCCAAGTAACAGAAATATCCACTGAAATGATTGCAATCCGACAAACAGTCCTACAGAATCTTATGGCTTTAGATTTTATCCTCGCTGAGAAAGGGGAACCTGTGCTATTATTGACACAGAATGTAGCACCTATATCCCTGATGAGTCTAACATTACAACCCTCTCCAAGCACACTGCCAAGGAGATTGACAGCATCAAGAAAGTAGGGCAGGATTTACACCGATTCACTGAAGGGTCGAAATGGTAGTCTTTGAAGGACTGTTCGGTAATATGTGGGGCATGATATTGCATTATGGCCCAATAGTTGTGCATATCATTGTTATAATTACTGTTGTACGCTGATAAGTCAATGCTGTACTCGGTTGCTTTCTCTGTAAAAAATTACCGCTTTGTTGATCATGTAATGATCAAAAAGAGGGAATGATAAAGTATGTAAAAGTGTTAACAGTTTGTTAAAAAAAAGCAACCTGTTTTTTCTGAAAGAGACTGCTAGTGATCAACAGATGTGCTAAGCCATGCTGAGCCATATTTCTGCTTGAGGGTAGCTGTCTACGGTTTCTAGATGCTTATCTACTTGTGCATTCACGTGTAGAGATAGGACAGCTTCAGTCTGTTCTGTGTGTGTAAGCCATTATGACTGTTTTGTAAATTGTCTTTAGGGGCTGTCATGTAGTAAATAACTTTGGCTCCAGCCTGTCTTGTGTGGGGGATATCTGGACGGATATATCTGTGGTGTAAGGGGAATTGTTAGTCAGTTAGTGGATAGGTAGGAGCAGTGAAAAACTGTCCCTGTTTGAGCGACTAACTGAATAAGCCCCGGGTGCTTAGAATAAAGTGTTTGTACTTATACGGTCTCTGAGTGACTTTATCCGGATTCAACTTCTACACAATGGGAGTGGTTTTAAAGGGGTGGGTTGCTGGAAGCACATTACCAGACCTGGAGTGATTGCAACTCCATCTGACAGAGGCATAACTGGTTCTTCTGAGCACATTCAGTCTCACGCCAACTATTTCCTACCTTCTTTTGTACGGGTATGTAATATCTAAAGGACCAGTGTTTGAGTAAATCAGACTCACCAAACTTTCTCCTGACTAAATCACTGGAATCTCCAAGTCCGTTGGGTCCTCTCCAATTGATGCTCTCAATCCTTTGGTTGGTTCACTTGTTGCTGTTCCCTCGTCTTCAGTCGTGGTTTGCTTCCAGTTGGGGTTTTTCTTCCAATAAATCTCTCACCGCAGGTCTAACTTTAACATGAATGATAATGAAGCACATTAACAGTAAAAAGAACCAAACATTTCTGCTTAATTTCTGCTGTTATGAAACCAGTAACTGGTTTCACTTACCAGCAAAGATAGATATGTCAGTTGAAGTCCAATGGTACTATTTTCAAAAGTTTTATTAATAAAGGGGCACAAAAATTAAGGTTAATACAAACATTCAGATAACATGCGTCAATACTCAATCTAAAACGCAGGTACTTTAATAATCACTCAGAAATAAGCTCTTTCGTTGTCTAGGGTATAATACTGAGTCCAATTGGAAATATAAAGAGTCACTCTGAAGTCTGCAGGCTTTTCCCTTTTGGTGTCACGTGTTGGAGAGAGAGAGAGATAAACGGAAAAACTTGCCCAAAACATCCGTGGAATCAGGGGAGCGATCTTCCCCGTTGTTAGTTAAAAGCGATCTTCTGTTGGTTCTAGCCACAAACTCCGCATTCGGAATTTAACGCACGTGGCTTACTTCAAAATGGCTTCCCATTCCCACGGGAAGCGGTATCGTGCTTCTTGGTGTCTCCTTGGTGCGTCTGAGGGTCGTCCTCTTTCAGACCCTCCTTTATACTGCCTCACGGGATCTCAGGTGTCAATCAGGTTGCAGGTGATGCAATCTCTCTCTCAACCAGCCCACTTTGCCCGAGGGCTTTACAATGTCCCTGCGAGTTGGCACGTCTGCAGTTCCCAGGTGTCTCCTAAGAACAATGCCACAGTCACCAGCTTTTGTCCCAGTGGAATGCGGTATCCAGCACGTCGCTGTCTTTCCATTTCCTGTGTCCATTCGGCCTGTCTCTCTCTCTCTCCTGCTCTCTCTCTCGGGTCATTGACCCCCCTTTCACTAGGGCTCTTGCAATTCTCACAAAGGAGGGGGCTGGTATCATAACACCTCCCCTCTTAAAGGTTTTTTACCAGCGGTTAAAAACACAGAGTGGTACAGAGTCTTACAGAAATTTTGAATCTAACACAATACAGAAGCTTTTCTTTTCACTACAGAGTAATACAGTTATACATTCAAGTCAGCATCTAAACAGTTAACAATTAGTGTCCCTTTAGTTAATATCTTAACATTGCGTACCGTACTAAAGTCTTGTAACATCAGACTTCAATTCAATAACCACCTATTTATTTATTGTTTTCAGCAACAAAACTGCGGAGGTGTGATCTTAGCTTAGGTGCATCTACAAAAGTTTATGCGAATACTAATCGTTTCGGTCGGTTTACTTCGCCGGCAGGTCTCCAAAGGTCTGTCTTTATTATTCACAGGCTTTGGCGCAACCCGTAAAACCTGCTTTGCTGTTTAAAAAAAATGGCATCCCCATTAACCGTCACCTCTTTTCTGGCGAGTCCCCCCGTTTGGGACTTTGAGTAATTTGGCGTGGTGAATTCCCGCCCGCCTCGTTCATCGGGGCTATTTTTTCAACACCATGCCCCAAACTGTCAAGACCCTTCAGGCTATTTGTTTTTAATTCCAACTCCTCTTTCAGGTAGCATTTCGAATGCAACCTCTTCACACCCCACCCTGGCGTAACAATAGAGTGGGGGGCCCCGCTATTTCCCGACTCACTCTGTGAGCGATCTGCCAGGTTTAAAATTTCTTCCTTCGACTTGGGAACTACAGACTTTCCGTTTCCTTCAATAACAATCCTCATTCCCCCCTTAAATTCGGCATTAACCTTGGCCCCACTCTCGAATACAAACACCGTGGAACTCACACTTCCCACGGTTACCAAGGTTAACCCTTTTCCTACTGAACCAACCCTATCTGATCCACAAAGACGGCCGCCCCGTCCCCCTGAATCAAACACCTCAGACTTCCCCTGAGCTCTGTTACCAGGTTCAGCACCACGTGCGCCCCCATCTTGGACACACTCAAACGGGACATTGGCCCCTTCCAGGCTTTCAATACCCGTACCTTTTTCAAATTCTAACGTACCCCGATCCTTCCAGTTACTCTCTAGGCAGCCCCCCGTTGGGGAAGGCGCAACCCTGCGAGCTGAAACAACCTCCTCGGCCATTTCAGCTGACTTCTCCACAGCAAGGATACCCTTCCTCGGGACCATCGAGAACACCTTTAGAACTCTGAACTTCTTCAAACAATTCTGCCAAACCAGACAGATTAACCATGTCCAACTCTGGACATTTTAACAACTTTATCCGTTTCTCAACTTTAGTTCCTACCTCTAGGACCTTTCTCTTCACTAAGGGCAGGGCTATTTCCTTTCCCTTACCCCCTTTTACTTTACTGCTTTCTGTTTTACCACCCTCGGAACCCTCATGGTACAGGGTCGGTAAAAACATCTTGGCCAGATCACCGCTGGCTTCATTTAAACTGTCCTCTTTCTCAGCCGCTTTTTCCGACAGGCTGCGTGTGACCGCGCATGCGCGATAGCTTTGGGACTCTAGGGGCGGGGCCACCGCACTCGCCAGTCTGCGGGTCGGCATCATAGCTGCCACCGTTTCAAAAAACAAGAAATAACTATCAACATCCGTCTCTTCGAACGGAGGTACTACTCTCAGCTCCCGACTAACATTAAACCGCTCTCTCCTTAGCTCCTCCCTCTCTCTTTCTCTCCCCGCTGCCGCTCTCTCGGCTGCTGCTAACTCTCTGATCCGAATTTCATGCTGTCTTTGCCTCTCAGCTTGATCCTGCTCGTTTTCCACTTCTAACCCCTTCGCCAAATTTAACAAGTCTGATTTGGTGCACACCTCTAGCGCTGCCACAGTCGCGTTTTTCATAAATTCACACACGTCCATCTTTGCTGGTTTTTCTGTCTGGCTACCTGCGTACCAGATCCAAATTATTTTTTTTGATTTACAATCCCGATTGACTGACCTCCCCCTTTTTGGTGTCAAATCCCGAGACGAGAACCCCACTTGTTATGAAACCAGTAACTGGTTTCACTTACCAGCAAAGATAGATATGTCAGTTGAAGTCCAATGGTACTATTTTCAAAAGTTTTATTAATAAAGGGGCACAAAAATTAAGGTTAATACAAACATTCAGATAACATGCGTCAATACTCAATCTAAAACGCAGGTACTTTAATAATCACTCAGAAATAAGCTCTTTCGTTGTCTAGGGTATAATACTGAGTCCAATTGGAAATATAAAGAGTCACTCTGAAGTCTGCAGGCTTTTCCCTTTTGGTGTCACGTGTTGGAGAGAGAGAGAGATAAACGGAAAAACTTGCCCAAAACATCCGTGGAATCAGGGGAGCGATCTTCCCCGTTGTTAGTTAAAAGCGATCTTCTGTTGGTTCTAGCCACAAACTCCGCATTCGGAATTTAACGCACGTGGCTTACTTCAAAATGGCTTCCCATTCCCACGGGAAGCGGTATCGTGCTTCTTGGTGTCTCCTTGGTGCGTCTGAGGGTCGTCCTCTTTCAGACCCTCCTTTATACTGCCTCACGGGATCTCAGGTGTCAATCAGGTTGCAGGTGATGCAATCTCTCTCTCAACCAGCCCACTTTGCCCGAGGGCTTTACAATGTCCCTGCGAGTTGGCACGTCTGCAGTTCCCAGGTGTCTCCTGAGAACAATGCCACAGTCACCAGCTTTTGTCCCAGTGGAATGCGGTATCCAGCACGTCGCTGTCTTTCCATTTCCTGTGTCCATTCGGCCTGTCTCTCTCTCTCTCCTGCTCTCTCTCTCGGGTCATTGACCCCTCTTTCACTAGGGCTCTTGCAATTCTCACAAAGGAGGGGGCTGGTATCATAACACTGCTAAGAACAAAACTAAGATGGAAACATCCTCTCCATGTGCACTGTATCCAGGGTTTTCAGCATTTGGTAGGTTTACTTAACCATACATCCCTCCACCACCCCCACTGTCCCTCTGAACTCCATTGAGTACAGGTGCAGAACCATCAAATACTTCTCATACATTAAGCTGTTTATTCCTGAGATTATTCATATAAACCTTGTTAGCAACAATTGTACTGAATACATTACCAGGAATAAGAGACAAATTGATACCAGGATAATTTACAGGGAAAAGTTGTGGTTTCTTCACTGTTCTACCATCACAGAATGAGCCATTTCCTTTTCCAGATTAAAACAAGTCCATTTCAGGAAATATAAAGCATTCCAGGGTGAATGTAATAAAAAGAAACTGGAATTACCAGAAACACTCAGCAGGTAAGGAACAGCTATGGGCATAAGAACAAACTTTACAATTCAGGGTAATAGCGTTTTGTCAGAATGGCTTCAAACATTTTCAGTTTTTAGTGCAGATGTCCAGCAACTTGAGTTTCTGTTTGATTCCCACTGCCTGACAGCTTGATCCAGGCAGCTTGATCCCCAAGGGCATTTTACTTGGATCTAAAACTGAGATATCCAACCTTACAGACTCACACAGCTGAACCTGCCACTTACCCACCCTGAGAGTCTCACACATCGTCCCCACATCTCAGACTGGGTAGTGCAATCTGGGATTTCCCCACAACCAATGTCCAGCAGCTCGAAATTTCTGCTTCATTGCAGAAGGACGACCATCCAGCCCCAGCTGTAGAAGCAGTAACCAAAGTCAAAGCCAAAACACCGACAGTTCCATATGCCTGGAATGCCGATCGCAGGATTATAGCCCAAGCACCAACTCTCCCAGTACTCCTTGCTGCCAGTAAAATGCTGTAGGGTGTCAGCCAGTCACTGTTCAAAAACTAGCACCTCCACACCAATGCACAACAGAAGTGGTACCTGATGACCCTCCGGCATTCCAGCTAACAAAAAACGATTCTGGAAATAACTCAGCAAGGCCAAAGGTGCAAAAGAACACTTCACAATGAAAAAAAGTTTAGAAGAAAGATTGCTGATATATAACATTGCGGAGGTGGGATACAGGGTGGACCGAGGTTGACCCAGATGGTTGATGTATATCACTGAAGCAGGAGTGAGGAGACTGGACAGAGGCTGAACAAGATAGGCAGGGAATGACCAGATGGAACCAGGTGGGAGAAGGGATCAAGGACAATCACTGATGATCCTCCAGCAATACACAGATAGTGAATGAATAGTACATACTACTGTATAAAAAGATTCTAAAATGACAAAGTTAGAACAAAACAAACAACAAGAACTTTGGCATTTACACTTTGATCCTCACCAAATTTTTATCAACACACCATAGAAAGTTTCCCATCCAGACACTTCACGCTCTGCATCGTAACTGCTCTGCCTGTGACTGTGAGGGACTGCAGAGACCTTTGGATACAGATCAGCATATCACAGAAAGCACTTTCCCCCCTAGGCTTCCCAGTCCCTCGGTAAAGCAGGCAGTGAAATCAAAGATCACACAACATGGGACATTTTCCTTTCTCACCCACCCCAGTTCGGGAGAAGACACAACAGCCGTAAATCTCAAGGACAAATGTGAGGCATTTTGAGGAAAGTTAAAGAGACTTCGTGGCCAACATCAGACATCCCAACACAACATGGCGGAAGCATCACCACCCATCCAGGGACTATGCGCACACACCACGTGATCTTATGTCACAAAGCAGAGGGCAGGCCGGATCTGCGGTAAACAGCTTCACGTGACATTTTGGTGGGTCTTCAATTTCAAATCTGCAGAAATAGACAGTCTTGACTCCCGGTTTGGATCATTCAATGCAGATGAAGAGAAGTCTACACATTTTTAATGAGGCCAGGTAACTGGGTACTAAATGAGCAATTAGCCCTCAGTTCGGGGCTCATGGCTGACACCAGGTCTCCCCGCTCCGGATCGGTCTCAATACTCCAAGGGGAAAGTGATATCATCGGTCCACTGACAGCGACCCCAACCCCTGGCTCCCCGGCCCCGGAGGCATGGACACTTCCCCAATCCCGAAGACAATCCACTTGAACACTGAGCGAAAAGGAAAAAAAACACCAATCATCCGGAGACACAGCATGCGCGAAGAGATTGTTACATCTGCGGTTGAAAGGGAGAGGCAAATGGGGTTACGTGACTGGTAGAGTCTACCATCACTGCTGACAGAGCACTCCAGCTACCCACCACTCTGTGGAAAGAAACAAACTTGTCTCTCACATCTCCTCTCATGTTAACTGTATCAGATATTTCAACCCCCAGGAAAAACATAACGTCTGTCTACTCTATCTATTCCTCTCATAATCTTATAAATGTCCATCCAGTCTCACCCCAGCCTGCGTCGCTCTGAGAAAAAAAAACAAGTTTGTCCAACCTCTCATTATACCTCACACACTCTAATGCAGACAATATCCTGGTAAACCACTTTTACACCCTCTTCTATTATTGACATTTCGCATTCTTAAAATAAAGCAGTGATTCCAACTGATCTAAGACAGGGAATGTTTTCTAGAATTAAATGTCAGGAATTGTGAAAAACTGAGTTTAAATGTATTTGGCTACAGTGTATGTAAACTTCTGACTTCAACTGTAGCAGCTAATATGAAAAAAAGAAAATTTGCAAGTGTATCAAGCAGATAAATGGCAGATTTTCTGTTCTCATGGATGAATCAACAAGCATTAATAGATTATTTGAAATGTGAAAGTGACAAGGCAGGTGACCCCCATTTTATGTTTTTAGATCTAATTGAACTGCCTGATCAGAAAGCTGCAACTATTGCTGAGCATCTATTGAACAGTCTCATTAACCATGGGTTTGATGACTCTTACTTGAAACAGAACCTTGTAGCATTTGCTAGTGACGGAGTGAGCGTCATGCATGGCGTAAAATCTGGTGTTGCTACAATTCTCAAGGAACATTACCGTGATGTGACAATTTGGCACTATCTTAATCACAGATTAGAATTTGCAGTAGGTGATCCAGTTAGAGAAGTTCACGGAATAAATCATTTTCAATCATTTACAGACAATTAGTACTCTGTTTACAGTAGATTACCTCTGAACTCTCTGAATGTGCCTCTCAGAATCAGAATCAGGTTTATTATCACCGGCATGTGTCATGAAATTTGTTATCTTTGCAGCAGCATTTCAATGCAATGCATAATACAGAAGAAAAAAAACACAAAATAAAATAATAAAAATAAATAACTATATCAATTACAGTATATATATATCTGGGACCCTTGCTCATCATGATTTTTATAAATGACCTGGATGAGGAAGTGGAGGGATGGGTTAGTAAATTTGCTGATGACACAAAGGTTGGATGTGTTGTGGATATTGTTGAGGGCTGTTAGAGGTTACAGTGGGATATAGTTAAGATGCAAAACTGGGCTAAGAAGTGGCAAATGGAGTTCAACCCAGATAAGTGTGAAGTGATTCATTTTGTTAAGTCAAACATGATGGCAGAATATAGCATTAATGGTAAGACTTGGCAGTGCGGAGGATTAGAGGGATCTTGGATCCGAGTCCATAGGACACTCAAAGCTGCTAAGCAGGTTGACACTGTAGTTAAGGTGGCGTACAGTGCATTGACCTTCATCAATCATGGGACTGAATTCAGTAGCTGAGAGGTAAAGTCACAGCTATATAGGACCCTGCTCACCCCCCACTGTGCTCAGTTCTGGTCGCCTCACTACAGGAATGACGTGGAACCTTAGTAAGTGTGCAGAGGAGACTTACAAGGATGTTGCCTGGATTGGGGAGCATGCCATATGGAAATAGGTTTAGTGAACTCAGCCTTTTCTCCTTGGAGTGACAGAAGATGAGACGTGACCTGACAGAGGTGCATAGATAGTAAGTGGTATTGATCATGTGGATACTCAGAGGCTTTTTCCCAGGGCTGAAATGGTTGCCACAAGAGGACACAGGTTTAAGGTGCTGGGGAGTAGGTAGAGAGGAGATGTCAGAGGCAAGTTTTTTTTTTACTCAGAGAGTGGTGAGTATGTGGAATGGGCTGCCAGCTACGGTGCTGGAGGCAGATACGATAGGGTTTTTTAAGAGACATTTGGATAGGTACATAGACACATCAGAGAAAAATAGAAAACAAACTAGCTTGGAAAAATAGAGGGCTATGGGTAAGCTGAGTAATTTCTAAGGTCGGGACATGTTGGCACAACTTTGTGGGCCAAAGGGCTTATATTGTGCTGTAGGTTTTCTATGTTTCTATGAATAGAGTAAAAATCGTGCAAGAAACAGAAATACTATATATTTTAAAAGTGAGTTAGTGTTTCTGGGTTCAATGTCCATTTAGCAACTGGATGGCAGAGAAGAAGAATCAGTTCTTGAATTACTGAGTGTGCGCGTTCAGGCTTCCGAACCTCCCTATCTGATGGTAACATTGAGAAAAGGGCATTCCTTGGGTACTGGAGGTCCTTGATAATGGACGCTGCCTTTCTGAGACACTGCTTATAATCCTCTGGTAATCTTATAAACGTCTACCCAGTCTCACCCCAGCCGGCACGGCTCCAGAGAAAACAACACAATCTTGTCCAACCTCTCGTTATAGTTCAGGTCCTCTAATCCAGGCAGTATCCTGGTAAACCTCTTCTGTGCCCTCTCCAAAGCCCCAACATCCTTCTGAGAATGAGGGCGACCAGAACTGTCAGAAACACTCCAGATGTGCTCTAACTAGTTTTATAAAGCTGCGACACTACTTCCCGACTTTTGAACTCACTGCTTCAACTAATAAAGACAACCACGCCATTTGCCTTCTTAACCACCCGATCAATCTGTGCAGTCTCTTTCAGGGAGCGATAAACTTGGAGTCTGAGATCCCTCTGATTATCAACACTGTTCAGCATTTTGCATTTAACAGTATACTGTCTCATACATTCGACCTACCGAGCTGCCAAGATGATCATCACTAATCAAATGTCACAGTTCTTCCAGATCCTGCTGAATTTGTTGCCAAGTGAGAAAGTACGGGTAGGTACAGGCACAGGGAAACACTGACGTGTAGCAGCATCACAGGCAAGTACATTCAGATAACACACGGAACATAAATATGCAATTCTCTGTCAGTAACAATATAGAAACATGTTTAACGTCATCCTGCTAATCGGACCGGAACAACAGGGGCTGAGCGGCGGCTCATCTCAGACGGTTCGGTGTGAAGGTCTCACAACCCGGACCGACCCCGGCAGATTCTGTGAAGGAAGCGAGGCGAGGCCGCCAGTTCAGGAAAGTTCATCCCCTCCCTCTCCCTCTTCACCGATCACCTTGAGTTTCATTGGCGTGTTGGGGAGGAAGCATTAAGAAGAGGGACGCCTCACGTCTTAATAAGCTGGTAAGGAAGGCGGGCTCTGTCGTGGGCAAAGTACTGGAGAGTTTAACATCGGTAGCTGAGCGAAGGGCGCTGAGTAGGCTACGGTCAATTACGGAAAACTCTGAACATCCTCTACATAGCACCATCCAGAGACAGAGAAGCAGTTTCAGTGACAGGTTACTATCGTTGCAATGCTCCTCAGACAGGATGAAGAGGTCAATACTCCCCAATGCCATTAGGCTTTACAATTCAACCGCCAGGACTTAAGAACTTTTTTAAAAGCTATTATTAATGCTTTTTGAGATAGTGATTTAGATGCATATCATACTTTTTACTGAGTTAAGTATTGTATGTAATTAGTTTTGCTACAACAAGTGTATGGGACATTGGGAAAAAAAAAGTTGAATTTCCCCATGGGGATAAATAAAGAATCTATCTATCTATCTCTGTCTCTTCCTCACTCCCACCTTTTATTGTCAGGTCCTGCCGAAGGGTTTCGTCCGGTAACGTCGACCGTACTCTTTTCCTAGATGCTGCCCGGCCTGCTGAGTTCCCCCAGGATTTTGTGCGCGTTTCTCGCATTTCCAGAATCTGCAGATTTTCTCTTGTTTGAGTTCGGGAAAGTTAACTCACCACCCACCGTCAGACCTCTCCGCTCAGGACCGGCTTCAATACTCACCGAAAGGAAATTGTTGGTGTTGCCCCGCAGATAATAATCCGTCCCAGCTCCCCGCCCCAGGAGGGAAGACCCCTCCCGATACCGATCCCACCGCCGGCCCGCTTCCACAAAGAACGAAAAACAACAGGGCCCATCTCGGACTGAGCATGCGTGCTGCGAAACAGGCGTCATGAGGCAGTGGGCGGGACATCGCAACCAAACCTGCAGATGCTGCGGATCTGCGATAAACGGGATCACGTGACGGTGGAGCGCCTCCCACGTGACCCGGAGTCTTCGCTCCTCTCCCCTCACACGCTGCCGGACCCACCGCCGCCTTCCCACATTATTTCAATATTTCCCAATGTAATTTCCATATTTACACCAGATATGTATTTAGTTTTTCCCTCCATATCTTCTCCGATCCCTTTCCCTCCACCCCCAGGTCACAGAGTTCTTATAGTTAGAGTTTCGATTCCCAGCTCGGTCAGACACACAATTCACACCACACAGGAAATTTTCTGGTTTCATTTAAATCAGCCTATGTTTATAAACACTAATTTCTATTCACATTTCTCTGGCCTCACTGGATAGGAACACTGAGACATCAAGTGAGAAACAGGTGGGCCATTCAACCCCAATAACCATCAACAAGATGACGGCTGTTCACCCATCACAGTTACATGTTTCTGCCCGATCCTCATTTCCTCGATCCCTTCGGTCTCCACACATCTGCCGGCCTCGGTTTTATGTGAGGACGATCACCGAGTCTTCACCGCCCTCTGTGGTGGGGATTTACAGACATTCACAACCCGTGGAATGGAGACATTTCCCCTCATCTCAGTCCCGGACAGTCCACTCCCTTTTCAGAGACTGGGATCCCTGGTTCAACCGGTAATAATGTTGTTCATTTCAATGTGTTCATCTCTCAGTCCTCGATTCTCTAAATGAAAGGGTTATCGCATTTGATCTTTCTTCGTATGATGACCCACCACTCCAGGGATCGGTCTGGTGAATCTTCATTGCACTCTCTATAACAAATACTCTCTAACCTCTTTGTTAATCTTTTATGGAATTTATTTCCATCTTCTGCAGCCCGGTGTTGCCCCAAACACTCACCTCCCCCCCCCCCCGTCACTATTTCCACCTTCTCACCTCCCCCTCACCTGGATCCACCTCTCACTCCCCAGCTCTTGCCCCATCCCCACCCCTCACCTCTTTTCTCTGACTATTTCCCGTCCACTCTCAGTCCAGAGGGAGGGTCTCGGCCCGAAATGTTGACGGTCCATTTCCCTCCACAGATGCTGCCTGACCCACTGAGTTCCTCCGGCAGTTTGTTCTTTGGTCTGTATAACCCGTGTTAGTATGAGGAGCGGGATTTTACACCATATTCCAGGGACAGTCTCAACAAATCCCTAATAATTGTCACTTTGCCCGAACCATTGGCCCCACTTGCAGGGCAACAGTCTGCCGGTGTTTGCCCCCCAATGTGGTGAATCCCTCTGCTCGCCACCACCGTGGGCTCAGACATTTCCACAGATGAGCCCCTCCTGTCCCCACCGGGACAAGCATCCTGTCCGCCCCCTCTCACACCATCTTCATCCTTTCAATAAAATCCCCCTCTACCTCCCTCCGCGGGGAACCGGCATCAAACCGACGGCCCGAGCGGTCTTCTCCTACCTCTCAGCGCTACATCAGACTCCGGGCGCAGTAGACGCTTCACAAACCCCGCAACTTCCCTCGGAGGGAAATGGAAATAAATCAGTAAACGGGAAATCGAACTGGAGTGGGAGACGATGTTAACAGGGGTAACGCCCATTGCGCTGGTCCGCCTCCTCTATTGGGTGTAACCAGTGATTGACAGTCCTGCGCACCAATGGCAAAAGCGCAGCGCCTGAAGCGTTTGTTGTCTGCGGTGGGGAGTAGTCACGCGGTTAGCAGACCAGCCGTTGAACCGACCAGGCTCGAGCACAGCAGCGCGTGGGTGACGTAAGGCGCGTGGGGGGGGGGGGGCTGTGTGACGTCACCTGCGGGACCTGTCGTATTTAAAAACATCTTAATGCACGTGAGCAGTGATTTTTTTACTGGAAAGATACATCGCTATTCATGCCTTCAGGTCGGAGCTACGCAGTTGGAATATTTCTTTTCAACCGGGAGACTGTCAAGTTCATCAACTCCAGCCATCGCTATTCTGCCATCATCCCTGCTAGTGTCCCCTTCCAATCAACATTGGTGAGCTCTTCTCCCGTGCCTCCATAGTTCCCCTCACTGTACTAATACTGATGCATTTTGTACCTTTCCCCTCTCGAAGTGCAGGGTTAATTCTAACCTGTTGTGATCACTGCGTCCACATGTTTCCTTTACCAGAGACTCCCTAATCAAATTTGCTTCTTTGCACAAAACCCAATCCAGAATTATTTTTACTCTAATGTGCACAATTACAAGCTATTCTAATAGCATCTCACAGGTATTTCCAAACTCCCTCTCTTGAGATCAATCTGATTTTCATAATCAACCTCCACCCATCCCGCTCGTGAACTGTTTGTCCCACTCCCATCGGGGGTGGTGGTGGGGGGGGGGGTGTGATGTGGGTAGACTATGCAGCTTCCTCACCAGAACAACCAGACTCTGGGACAGCTACTTTTCCCAAGCAGTTAAGGCTGTTAAATACCCCTAACCACTAACCTATCCTTCCACATCACCAAACACCGCTACTTTATAATTTTCTGTCTGTCATCTTATTTGCAGGCATCCTATGCCGAGCGTCACTTTATGGCCATACAATCAATCCATGCACATTATATAAGCTGTGGATATATGTTTTCACTATCGTGTTTTTGTACTGCTTTGGAGACGGAGTAAGAATTATTTCCATCTCATTTAGACTTGTCTTCTGGAAATGGAATTAAACAAACTTGAATCTTGAATAAACATTTCAGCAGGCTGCTGCGTCACATTTCCGTCTCTCAGCGTTATTGTGGCAGAGCGCCACCTGGTGACAATGGAGTCCACAAATCGGGGGTCCTGTTACAGCGGCAAATCACCACCAGGGGGAAGTGTTGTCCTCAAAAGGGAGAGGTTAACAGCGATAAGCAGGGGTGTAGGGGCTGGAAGCCAACTCTGCAAGTGGATGAAGTGGTAGATCTGCCCCAAACAATTCCCCTCATCATTAGTCACCGTCCCGAACGGTCCTTGCACATGAGGCAACTCTTCAACATCGTGCCTGTTGGGGTCATCCACTGTTTCCAGTTTTCCAGTTGTGGCCTCCTCGACATCAGTGAGACCCGATGTAGTCTCTGCATTCTGCACTCTGTCCCGATGAGATTCTGCAGGTGTTGGAGATGCAGAGTAACATACACAAAATGTTGGAGGAAGTCAGGAGGTCAGGTAGCTTCTATAGAGGGGATAAAGCAAAACTGAGATTTCCTGCCGAGACCCTTCATTGGGACTGGAAGTGGGGAGAAGCCGGAATAAGATGGTGCAGGGAGTGGAAAGAGTCCAAGCTGGTAGATGATCGGTGAAGGCAGATAAGAGTGAAGGTGAGTGGGTGGGGGGAGATGGGAGATGAAGTGAAACGTTGAGAGGTGGGAGGTGGAAAATCAAAGGGCTGAAAAGAAGGAATCTGATGGGATAGGAGAGCGGACCATGGGAAAAAAATTGAAGTAAAAGAGGAACCAGAGTGAGACGATCCGCAGTGGAGAAGAGAGAAGTGGGGAGACAGAATGGAGGAGACGGGCGTATGGGTTGATGAAAAGAAAAGGTGGAGGTAGAAGTTAAAGATATCGATGTTCATGCCATCGGGTTGTAAACTACCCGGATGTAATATGAGGTGTTGCTTCTCCAACCTGAGGGTGCACACATCGAGTTAGTTAAAAGATGAACCGGAAGAGAGAGTGGATTAATAATTTTCCCCTGGGATCCCTATTAAATCAACATTCTCTCACCTTAAACCGGTGTCCTCTGGTTGTTGATTCCAGAAAAGTGGGGAAAAGGACTGCGCACATTCCCCATTTCTGTACTCTCATATTTTGGAACACCTGAATAATGTCAGCCTCAATCTCCTGCACTTGAAGGTGTTGATGGACCATCAATAACTCTCGGAGACGTGAGGCGAGATATAGGCTTTTATTAGCTGGAACAAGCAACAAATGACCACCACACTACATCCTGGAGACTGAGGCCGGGGCTGTGTCTCCAATCGCCTTTAGACCGGGGTCCGTGGGAGGAGCCACGGTCCGTGGGAGGAGCCCCAGGAGCAGTCAGCAGTGGGGGGTGTCCAGACAGGTATATGTAATTCACCACAGGTGTGAAATTCCAACCTGCCCAACCTCTCTCCAGAACTCAGCCCCTCGAGTAAATCGACACTGTACTCACTGCTTGACGTCCTCTCTCCGAAAGCAGCACGACCAACAATAACCTTACCCTAATGCAACCTTACTAGCCTCTTCTTCAGACCATGAGATATGAGACAGAGGCTGCTCAGCCATTCCTTTGGGTCCAATTGATCATCTCTCTCAATCCCAATCTCCCGTCTTCTCCACATAATCTTTGCACATCCATTTAAAATACACTCAATGACTTGGCCTCTACTCCGTCCGTGGCAACGAATTCCAAATATTTACCAGTCCCTAACTGAAGAAATTCCTCCTCATCTCTGCTCTCAGCGGATGCCCTGTATATTGAGGCCGTGGCCTCTGGCCCCAGACTCACAGTATAGGAAACATCTTCTTCATAGCCACTCTGTCGAGGCCTTTGAATATTAAATAGGTTTCAATGAGATCCCCTCTCTTTCTTCTAGACCAGAGAGTACGGGGTCAAAGCCATCTAACGCTGCTCTTACGTTAACCCTTTCATTCCTGGAATCATTCTCGTGAACTTTCTCTGGACCCGCTCCAATGCAAGCACATCTTTTTCTCAGATAGGAGGTCGGAAACTGCTCACAATACACTAAGAGCGATCTGACCAATACGTTATAAAGCTACAGTATCACGTCCTTGCTCTTACATGCTGATATTACAGTTGTCATCCTTAATCGACTCAATCTTCAAGCAAACCTTTAGGAACTCCTTCTCAAGGACTCCGAAGTCTCTATACACGTCTGATTTTTGAATTTTCTCAATTTTCTTTCCCTACGCCCTTATTCCTTCTACCAGATGTACATGACCGTACACTTGCATACACTATATGTCATCTGCTACTTCGTTGCCTGTTCTCCAAACCTATCGAAGACCTGCTGCAGACACTCACTTTGCTCTAAACTACCTGTCCCATACCTAACTTTGCATCAACTGCCAAGTTCGTCACCAAGGTATCAACTCCGTCATCAATATCATTCATAATTAGCATGAAAAGATGCGGTCTCAATACTGACCCCTACGGAACATCATTAGTTACCAGCAGCAAAACAGAATTCTCCACATTATTCTGACTCTTTCTCCCTTGTCAGTCAGCCGACGTTCGATCCAGACAAGTATCTTCCCCGTAATTCCATGAGCTGTGATCTTGTTAAGCAGTCTCACGTGCAGCACCTTAGAAACATAGAAAACCTGCAACAAAATGCAGGCCCTTCGGCCCACAAAGCTGTGCTGAACATGTCCTTACCCTAGAACTAGCTAGGCTTACCTATAGTCCTCTATTTTTTTTTTAGCTTCATGTGCATATCCAGGAGACACTTAAAAGACCCTATCGTTTCTACCTCAACCACCGTCGCTGGCAGCCCATTCCACTCACTCACTACTCTCTGCACAAAAAACTTACCCCTGATATCTCCTCTGTACCTACTTCCAAGCACTTTAAAACTGTGCCCTCTCGTGTTAACCAATTCAGCCCTGGGACAAACCCTGTCTGTCCACACGATCAATGCCTCTCATCATCTTATACAACTCTATCAGGTCACTTCTCATCCTCCGTCACTCCAAGGAGAAAAGGCTGATTCTACTCAAACTATTCTCATAAGGCATGCTCCCCAATCCAGGCAACACGACTTGTATATCCCCTCTGCACCCTTTCTATGGTTTCCATATCCTTCTTGTAATGAAGCGACCGGAATTTAGCAAATAACTCCAAGTGGGGTCTGACCAGAGTCCTGTATACCTGCAGCATTACCAATCTGCTCTTAAACTCAATCCCACGGAAGGCCAATGCACCGTATGCCTTCTTAACCACAGGGTCAAACTGCGTAACAGCTTTGAGTGTCCTATAGACTCGGACCCCAAGATCCCTCTGATCCTCCACCCTGCCATGAGTCTCACCATTAATGCTATATTCTGCCATCATATTTGACCTAATAAAATGAATAACCTCACACTTATCTGGGTTGAACTCTATTTGCCACTTCTCAGCACAGTTTGGCATCCTCGCAAAAACCCGCTGTAACCTCTGACAGCCCCCCACACTATCCACAACACCCCGAACTTTGCATCATCAGCAAAATTACTGTCCCATCCCTCCACTTCCTCATCCAGGTCATTTATAAAAACCACAAAGCGTAGGGGTCTGAGAGCAGATCCCTGAAGCACACCAGAGGTCACCGACCTCCATGCAGAATACGACTCGTCTACAACTACTCTTTGCCTCTGTGGCCAAGCCAGTTCTGGATGCACAAAGCAATGTCCCCTTGGATCCCATGCCTCCTTATATTCTCAATAAGCCTTGCATAGGGTATCTTGTTAAAGATGATCTGAAAATCGGAGCAAACAACAGCCTCTGCCTCTGCTTTATCTATCCTGCCTGTTATTTCCGCAAAGTATTCCAAGAGATTTGTCCGACACGATTTCCTGTAAAAGCATCGTGCTGACTTTGTCCTACTTCAACATGCATCTGCAATTACAGTTTCCAAAAAACTCACCCTTAATACACTCGAACATATTCCTGACCACTGAGGTCAGACTAACTGTACTATAATTTTCATTCTTCTGCCTCCCTCTCTTCTTAAAGAGTGGGGTGATATTTGCAACTTTTTAGTCCGCCAGAACCGTTCCAAAATCTAGCGATTCTTCATAGATCATTACTCACTACTTTAAGAGAAAACTTAGTGCTGTCCAGTAGGAAGTTGTTGGAACTCGGCAGATTAATGCTTTGGCTCTGACTAGATTGGCCGAGTGGCATTTCCCTGTGTTGTAGTGTTCTATGACTCCAATGCCTTCACAATTTCTTCAGCTACCTCTTTCTGAACCCTGGGGTGTTCACCTACTGGTCCAGGATTCTTATCTGCCTTCAGGCCTTTCAGCTTCAAAACACGTAAAAGCATGTATCCCCACTTCTGCCCCAGGTACTCCTAAATGTTTGGCATTTATGTAATAAATTCAATGACACAATTGTAGTAACTGATTTCAATCTGCAGGAGAATAGGGAAAGTCAGATCTCAAGAGAGGGAATGTATTGAATGCTTAAAAAATGGCTTTTTAGAGCAGCTGATGGTTGAGGCTATTCGAGGAACTGCTATCTTACATAGGGTTTTGTGTAATAACACAGATATTATTAGGGAGGTTAATGTAAAGGAAACTAGAAGGCAGTGATCATAATATGGTTGAATTCCTACTGCAATTTGTGAGGGAGAAGCATAGGTCACATGTGTTGTATCGCAATGGAATAAAGGGAATTATAGAGGCATGAGAGAGGTGATTCCCCAAGTGGATTGGAGAAGGATACTGGTGGGGATGATACCAAAGCAGAAATGGCTGACATTACTGGGAATAGTTCATAATGTACCGGATAGATATGTCCCGCAGAAGTAGTTCTCAAACAGTGGGGCTAGGCTACGGTGGCTGACAATATAAGTTAAGGACTGTGTAAAACTCAAGGAAAGTGCATATAAGGTAGCAAAAGTGAATAGGAAGTTCGATATTTGGATAGCTTTTAAAATCCAACAACAAGCAACTAAAGGAAAAACTATATGAAGGGGAAAGGTGAAATTCTGACAGAAACTAGACAATAATATAAACTATTATAAAAATGCAAAAGTGAGGCGAGAGTTGATATTGGACCACTGGAAAATGATGCTCATGGGGTACAAATGGGAAAGAGATGGTAGATGAACTTGTCAGGTACTTTGCATCCGACTTCTCTGTGGAAGACACCGCCAGTGTGCCAGAGATCCGTGAGTGTCAGGGAGGAAGAGTGAGTGCCATTGCGATTACAAAGGAAAACGTGCTAGGCAAACTCAGGTTCTTAAAGTGGATAAGTCACCTGGACCAGACGGACTACATCCCAGAGTCCTGAGACAGGTTGCTGAAGAGCTAACAGATTCATTGGTCATGACCTGTCAAGAATCATTTGATTCTGCTGAGGTCCCGGAGGAAAGGAAGATTGCAAATGTCAATCCTCTCTTTGAGAAGGGATGAAGGCAAAAGAAAGCTAGTTATAGTCCAGTTAGCCTAACTTCAGTGGCTGGGAAAGCGTTTGAGTCTATTACAACAGATGATGTTTCGGGGTACTCGGAGACTAATGATAAAATAAGTCAAAGCCAGCACAGCTTCTGTACAGGGAAATCTTGCTGAAAAATCTGTTAGAGTTCTTGGAGGAAGTCATAATCAGGATGGACAAACAAGAGGCAGTGGATGTAATTTACTTGGATTTTCAGAAGGCATCTGATAACGTGTCACATATGAGACTGCTTAAAGGATAAAAATCAGAAGAAATGCTGGTGTGGATAGAGGAATGGTTGACAGCCAAGAGGTGGCAAGTCGGAAGAAAAGTTGCCTTTTCTGGATGGCTAACAGTGACTAGTGGTCTTCAGGGGTCAGTAATTGGTCCGCTACTTTTCCCATTGTTTGTCAGTGATTTGGATAATGGAACTGATGGCTTTGTGGCAAGTTTGTGGATGATTCAAAGATAGGTGGAGGTGTTGGTAGTGCTGGGGAAGCGATGCGATTGCAGCAGGACACAGACAAATTTGAAGAATGGGCAAAAAAGTGGAAGATGGAATACAATGTTGGGCAATGTACGATAGTGCATTTTGGCAAAAGGAACAATAGTGAACTATTATCTGATCAGGGAGAAGGTTCAAACAACAGAAGTACAGAAGTATATATGAGTCCTCAGGTAAGACTCGCAGGTTAATTTACAGGTTGAGCCTGTGGTAAAGAAGGCAAATGCAATGCTGGCATTTATTTAAGGTGAAGTAGAATCTATAAGCAAGAAGATAATGCTGGTACTTTATAAGACACAACTTAGGCTGCACTGAGAGTATTTGGGACCCATATCTCAGAAAATGCGTGTTGTTATTGGAGAGAGTCCAGCGGATGCTCAAGAAGATGATTCCGGGAATGAAGGGGTTAAGATATGAGGAGCGTTTGCCCGCCTTGGACCTGTACTCCTGCACTGACCTACATTTAATAAATGCGGGTGGTGTGGAAAGGGGTGTTAAATCTCACAGAAATTCACCGAATTTGGAAAGGTGTAGATAGTGTGGTTGAGGAGATGACTTCTCGTATGGTGGGGGTAGCCATAACAGAAGGCACAGCCTCAAAACTCAGGAGCAACCTTTTCGAGTAGTTAAGGAGGATTTTATTTAGTCAGAGTAGTGAATCTGTGGAATTCTCTGACACAGACAGCGGCGGGAGCTAAACTGTGGGTACATTTAAGGCAGAAGCTAATAGTTTGTTGATCAGTCAGGGCATTGCAGGATATGTCGAGGAGGAAGGTGCGTGGGGTTGAGTGAGAACCACGATCAGCCATGATAGAACGCTGGAGCAGACTCGATGGGGCTGAATGGCCTAATTCTGCTCCAATGTCTTATGGTCTTATACTGCTAGTGTCTTACACAGTGAAGACTTTCACAAAATACCTGTTACGTTTGGCCGCTATTTCTTTGCTCTATTACCAAATCACCAGCATCATCTTCCAGCGGTACAATATCAACTCTTGCCTCTCTTTTACTCTTTATATATCTAAACAACTTTTGATACTTGATATTATGGTTCACTTACCTTAATTTTTCATCTTGTCTCTCCCGTGTGTGTTTTTTTAAGTTGTCTCCTGTTGGTTATGTAAAAGCTTTAAAATCGTCGAACTTCCCACTATTTTCTTGCAGTGTTATATGACCCCACTTTTTCTTTTATTTCTTTCAAATTCTGTGGATGCTGGAAATCCAAGCGACACAAACACAAAATGCTGCAGGAACCTCGGAGGCCAGGCAGCATATATGGGAAATGGTAAACAGTCGATGTTTCGCACCGAGACTCTTCATCAGGTCGGGGGGGTGGTGTGGGGAGATGAGACGTCAGAGGAAGCAGAGTGGGGGAGAAAGGGGTGGAAGAAGTGGTAGGCGATAGGTGAAACTGGGAGAGGAGGATTAGTGAAGGAAAAAAAAAACTTCTTAGGATATAATTTCCTTAACGATTCTCGGAAGTTCATTGCTAATGCCTCCACATCTCTTCAGCCACAACTTTCAGTTCTCTGGGGTGTACATCATCTGGTCCAGTGACCTATTTACCTTCAGACAATCTCTGTTTCCCAAGAACCTTCTCCCGAGAACTTTACAATTCTGACCACTGACAACTGTGACTTCCATATTCCTGCCAGTGTCTTCGATAGGAGTGATTTATAATACTTATTCGGTTCACCTGCCATCACTTTGTACCCCGACCCCATTACTACCTCTCCAGCATTATCTTTCAGAGGTCTGATATCCACTTCCGCCTCTCTTTTACACTATATGTACCTGAAGAAAACTGTGGAAACCTCTTTAATATTAATGGCTAGCTCACCTATGTATTCCATCTTTTCCTTCTTTAATTATTTTAGTTGCATTCTGTTTGTTTTTAAAAGCTTCCCAATCCTCTAACTGCCAAGTAATTTTTGCTCTAAGCCCTCTGGTTGGGTTTTATGTTGTCTTTGACATCTGTTATGAGCCATGGTTTTCACACCTTACCTTTAGAATACCACTTCTTTTACCAAGATCCTTCTTCATTGATACCCACATATCTGGAGAATTAACAAGCAAAGACAATAGAAAGTAGTGCAAAATCAGGAAAACCTTTGCCAAAATTTAGTTCAAGGCTGAAACCTGTCAAACAGAGCTCAATAATTAACAAATACAACAAAGGCAATAAACACTTCCATCAATACCAACATTGACTTTTTAATGAAAATATCGCTCTCATTTCATCAGTAAAATTTACAGAGATAAATAAGAAATGACAACATTAGAGAACTCTATTTACACTCAGACCCACGTAAGATTAAACTACCTTGGACAAAAGGAGGAAGAGGAAAAACAAACGAAAAAAAAATCACACAACAGTCAGATAAAACTTCTGTAGCCTTCTGGTAAGCCTCAGGCTCGCTCAGCTCACTTTCTTCTAGGAGGAGCAGTCTTTGCCCCTGCCAAGGTGTGTAATCGAGTGTGTGTGGATGCTGTGTGATGTACCCCACACTGCAAAATAACAGACAGTACACCATATGCAATTAAATAATTACACTTTATAAGTACTTCTGGGTGATGGGTTAGTAGAAATAAATGCAATAAAGGCACCAAGACAGTAACTCTATCAGTTCTGTGCACAAATAATTCGTTGCTCATGAATCAGGTATCTTTTCCTCCAGACGATGTCCTCCAAACTCCACCGACCCTCGAATGGGACCACCCTTAGATGTCGACCAAAATGCTCCACAAAAGTCTGTCCTTGTCCCCTCTCCTCACTAAAGACCCTGGGCCTCGGACTGCCACTTGGGGTGGGTTCAGTCAGCCAGCTTACAGAATTTCTCGGGTCGTGTCTCCTCCCTCTGTCCCCACTGTGCCTTCTGACCAAAGCCTGCGAAAAACAATAGCTTTCACACGCAAGAAAGAATTACATCTATTCAGTTGCTTAGCAACGGCAATCCAAAGTCAAGTAATCTATGGTTAAAACCCAAATATGCTGCTATAGAGAACCCTTTACATCAGCACTTAATATTACAAAGAAGCCATTTTATTAGCCATAGCAGTTAACATGAAAAAGAAACCCCTTACACTTCTAACTATATACTTTCATCAGAAATGAACAGGATTCAACGCTCCTTGTGTGTATATGCAATTGCAATCAGAAATACAGACCAGAAAACTTAAATGAGAGTCTAACTCAGAAAAATAAATTATCAATATGAAAGAAAACATTAACCAGTGGAATGAGTATGACCCTCCAAGGGAGACATCTCAACAATCTGAGCAGACGAGGTGGTGACGAGGAAGCATCGAGCACCTGACTGAGATTTGGAGACCTCTTCCCAGAAACAGAGGGATTCCTTGCAGAAATACAGGACAAGGTGGTTAACAAAACGAATAAAAATATCAGAAATACATACAATACAAACAAACAAGGCAGCAAGTGCAGAAAATGCCATGAGAAACCAGACACAATCTAACACATTCCAGGATCCTGCAGCAGTTTAACTCAATCGGATTACTTATGCAGGTACAATCAAGTGGCATATATCATTCACCAAAATCTTGCTTTAAAATATAAACTCATGAATCACAACCATAACTTCACTAAGGCTCCATAAATTCAAGCCTGATCCAGTTAGGGACAGAATCTCACAATTTATATGATCATCAATAAGTTAATACAGATAGGATAATCTACAGTAAACACCCGGATATAATATTAAAGGATAAACAAGCAGGAACAACTCCCTCAATGGATATAACCATTCTGAACACATACATCTGCCTCGACCAACGGGGCATCTCACCACAGACATTGTTTGTGTTGTTAGTCTGACAACCAAATTATTTTCCGTCAATCAGCTTCGAAATGTTGCTACTCTATCATTTGTTGCCACGCCCCGCTGCTGAATCCCTTCTGCTCATCATACGTTCTTACCCCGACCATCATCCAGAGCCCCAAATTCGGCCCTGAGTGGACCCGCCTGTGGTTTCTCATTCTGCTCCATTGAACATCCAACTAATGGTTTCCTATTCTGCTTTCAGTCTCTAGAGGACAGTGGTGTTTTCTAACAACCCTTTAGAAGCAGGGAAAATGACCCATAATATTGAAATGAACCCTGATTAAGGAGGTTAACTCCCAATGTCATTTTTCCTCAGCCCAGAGATTTGAGGAGCGAAGAACATCTCAGACAGAACTGCAGTCATCTCGACTTCTTCAGTCTGCAGAAAATTCAAGGGGAACCTCTTCACCCACATAGTGGTGACTGTTTGGAACCCATCACCACAGGGAGAGCAAGAGGGGAACAACAGGGGAGGATTTTAAAGGACTGTCATGGAACAGAATCACTGGCCGGGTCCAGCAGGCCTGAGTGCACTAGTTGTGTTATAAATTCACTAAGTACCAAAGACAGAGTTTAAAATAGAACTGATTTATTTGTCACAGATACAGAACCATAGAACACTACCTCACAGTACAGGCCCTTCAGCCCTGCAATGTTGTGCCCACCCATATAATCCCCTAAAAAAAGTACTAAACCCACACCACCCGGTAACCCTCTATTTTTCTTTCATCCATGTGGCTGTCCAAGAGGCTCTGAAAAACCCCTAATATTTTATCCTCCACCAGCATCCCCGGCAAGTCATTCCTGGCAACTACAAACCTTTGTGTAAAAAAACTTACCCCTGATGTCTCCCCTAAGCTTCCTTCCCTTAACTTTGTACATATGCCCTCTGGTGTTTGCTATTCAGATCCTGGCTATCCACCCTATCTATGCCTCTTATAATCTTGTAGACCTCTATCAAGTCCCCTCTCATTCTTCTACGCTTCAAAGAAAAAAGTCCCAGCTCTGATAATCTCACCTCATAAAACTTGTTTTCCAATCCAGGCAACATCCTGGTAAATCTCCTCTGCACCCTCTGCATAGCTTCCACATTCTTCCTATAATAAGGTTACCAGAATTGATCACAACACTCTAAGTGTGGTCTCACCAGAGATTTGTAGAGTTGCAACATGAGCTCTCTACTCTTGAACTCAATCCCATTATTAATAAAGCCTAGCATCCCATAGGCCTTTGTAATCTCCATATCAACCTGTGCAGCGACCTTGAGGGATGTATGGATTTGAAACCCAAGGCCCCTTTTTCCATCCACACTCTTAAGTAACCGACCACTAACCCTGTATTCAGCCTTCTAGTTTGTCCTTCCAAAATGCATCACCTCACACTGATCCGGATTGAAGTCCATCTGCCACTTTTCTGCCCACCTCTATATCCTGCCTATATCCTCTTGTAACCTTCAACAACCTACAGCTCCATACACAACTCCTCCAATCTTCATGTCATCTGCAATCTTGCTCACCCATCCTTCCACCTCTTCATCCATGTCATTTATAAAAATCACACAAGCAAGGGTCCCAGGACAGATAACTGCAGTACTCCACTAGTCACCAACCTCCAGGCAGAATACTTTCGTTTTACTACTACTCTCTACTTTCTTCCTTTAAGCCAATTTTTATTCAAACAAATAAGTTTCCATTGATCCCATGCCTCTTGACTTTCTGGATGAGTCTCTTGTGAGGCTCCTGTCAAATGCCTTAATAAAATCCATGTAGACCACATCTTCCATGCTACCCTCATCAATTTCTTTTGTTCCCTCTTCAAAAAACTCTATTAGGCTCATGGGGCAAGATCTTCCCTTCACAAAGCCATGTTGACTATCCTTGAGTAGACTGTACTTCTCCAAATACTCGTAGATCCTACCCTTAAGAATCCTTTCCAATAGTTTGCAGACCACCAACATAAGATTCACTGGTCTATAGTTCCAGGATTCTCCCTATTACCTTTTTCAAGCAAGGGTACTACATTTGCCATTCTCCAATCCTCCAGCACCTCCCCTGCAGCCAAAGAGGATTCAAAGAGCAAAGCTACTGCTCCAGCAATCTCTTCTCTCACTTCCCACAGCAACCTGGGGTATATCATGTCCGCAGCCCTGGGGATTTATCAATCTTGATGTTCTTAAGAAGATCCAACACTTCTTCTTCCTTAATGTCCACATTGTCCAGCACACAGGCCTGTTCTATTTCAACCTCAGCCTGACCAACATCATTTTCACTTGTGAATACTGAAGCAAAGTATTCACTTAGGACCTCCCCAACCTCCTCCGCCTCCAGGCACATGTTGACATCTTTATCCTTTATTGACCCCACCTTCATTCTTGTCATCTTTCTGTTCTTGATATATGGATAGAACACATTGGGGTTCTCCTTAATCCTACATGTCAAGGCCTTCTCATGCCCCCTTTGAGCTCTCCTAAGTCCTTTCTTACTCTCCTTCCTGGCTACCTTAAATTTCTCATGAGCCCCTCCTGCTTCCTGCTCCATATATCTAACATATGCTTCCTTCTTCCTCGATGTGTTGCCTCACGTGTTTCATCAGCCACGGTTCCCCTTTCCTACCATTTTTCCTTGCCTCAGTGGGACATACCTATCCTGACCCAGCACAAGTGTTCCCTAAACTTCCTTCACATTACTTCTGTGCTTTCACCTTTGTACATCTGTTTCCAATTTACTCTCGCTAGTTCCTGCCTCATCCCTTCATAGTTAGCCCTTCCCCAGTTAAGGACTTTCAAATTTTATCTGTTTTCAACCTTTTCCATAGCTATGCTAAAGCTAAGGGAGTTGCAGTCACTCTCACCAAAATGCTTCCCCACCAAGAGGTCTGTCACCTGACCAGGTTCATTACCCAGAACTAGATCCAATATAGCCTCTCCTCTCATCGGCCAGTCCACATACTGCGTCAGGAATCCTTGATCACACCTGACAAATTCAGCCCCATCAATCCCCCTTGCATTCAGGAGGTGCCAGTCAATATGAGGGAAGTTGAAATCACCCATAACTACCACCCTGTCTTTCCTGCACCATTCTAAAATCTGCCTTCTTATCTGCTCCTCGCTGTCCCAAGGGCAATTTGGGAGCCTACAGACTACTCCCAGCACAGTGATTGATCCTTTCCTATTTCTGACTTCCACCCAGACCGACACAGTGGATACTCCCTCTCCATTTCTATAGCCATGATACTATCCCTGATAGTAGCCATGATACCAGCAATGCTACTCACCTCCCCCTTTGCTACCTCCTATCCTATTCCTTTTAAAACACCTAAACCCCGGTACCTGCATCAGCCAAGTTTCAACAACAGCCACAACGTCGTAGATCCACGTACTGATCCATGCTCTAAGTTCATTCCGTTTATTCCTAATACTCCTAGCGTTGAAATAGACAAATTTCAACCCCTCTGTGGCTACATTTATGTTTTATCGCCTGCCTGTCCTTCCTCACCAACTCAGAACACATAGCATCATGCCCTTGTCCTTCTACTCTAAACTCTACACTCACATTCTGATTCCGCCCCCCCCCCCGCCAAACTAGTTTAAACCCTCCCCAACAGCTCTAACAAAACTGGCCACCAGGTCCCTTTCCAGTTCATGTGCAGCCCGTCCTTTTTGTACAGGTCAGACCTTCCCCAGAAGAGATCCCAAAGTTCCAGAAATCTGAACTCCTGCCTAAAGCATCTACTCTTCAGTCACGCATTCATCTGCCGTGACTTCCTGTTCCTACCCTCTCTGTCTCATGGCACAAGTAGCAATCCTGAGATTACCACCCCTGAGGTCCTGCTTTTTAACTTTTTTCCTAACTCCTATATATGTCATTGGTCCCCACATGGACCACGACATCTGGCTGCTCACCCCCTTTCCTGAGAATGCTGAGAACTCGATCCAAGATATCGCAGACCCTGGCACCAAGGAGGCAACAGACTATCCGGGATTCTCAATCTTTCCCACAGGACCTCTTATCTGTCCCGCAAACTATCGAATCCCCGATCACTACTGCTCTCCTCTTTTCACTCCTTCCTTTCTGAGCTGAGGGTCCAGTTGCGGTGCCAGAGACACGACCACTACAACTTGTCCCTGGTAGGTCACTCCCAACTGTATCCAAAATGGTATACTTATTATTGATGGGAACGGCCACAGGGGTGCTCTGCTCTTTCTGTCTATCCTCCTTCCCTCTCCTGACAGTTAACCAGTTACCTGCCTCCTGACTTTTAGGGATGATTGCCTCCCTGAAACTCTGATCTGCTCCAGCTCCAGTTCCCTAACTCGGTTTGACAAGAGCCACAGCTGGATGCACTTCTCTCAGGTGTAGTCATCAGAGACAACTGTACTGTCCCTGACTTCCCACATTCTACAATTGGAGCACTGGACTGCCTTATCTTCTGCCTCCATTACCAACTCCAAAGATAATGAAATTAATTAAAGAAACCTACCCGGCCTTACCTTACTGGGAGCAAACTCGTCTTCCCCCTCTGCTCGCCAAAACCTCTCAAGCCAAAGCCTCATAGCTCCACTCCTTCACTGGCCGCTCTCCACTCCAGTCCATATTAAACTCAAGTCCCATTAAAGGTGAATATGCAGCAGAAATTCCTCCCATGCACAGTGACCAGGGTGATAACTGGGTGTGGTGAGCAGCAGCAATAATTACAGAGTTCAGCACCGACAGTTACTCTCAAAATAGTGTTCAGCAATGGTGATGGATAAATATCCAGCGAACAGCTTATTGAAACCTTCTCCATGGTATTGTGTCACAAGTGTAACATGTTGCAAGGTTTCACTGCTCTTGTAATGGCCTCTCTGTAATGTTTCACTGCTGAGGTAATGATTTCTCTGCAGCAGCAATGTTAAGGTTATGACCAGAGATAACAGGGTTTTGGAGTTCGGGGCTATCTGATGAGAGAAATGTTGTTCTTTCTTGTCAGTCTGGAAGATAGGTTTTCGTGGACTTTTGCCACGGAGAGATGAGAAGACACGAATGGTGAGAGTGGGCCCTTTTTCTTTGTTTTTAGTTTACTTCACTAACCATATAGTCAAAGTAAGAATTATAAAACTTAATCATTTAATCGCATTTTGTGTACTGTTTGTTATTTCATGTTACTGATTTGTAACATCAAGCAGCATCCACCCAAACGAGATTTCTTAAGTTTGGGCGGGCTGGGAGGCTATCACCCCCAATATTAAGCTGCTAGCTGAAGCAAGAGTTACACAGGGTTTGATGACTGAGTGAATCCCTTCCCACATTCACAGCAGGTGAACGGCCTCTCCCCACTGTGAACTCAATGATGCACATTTGGTTGAATTGGCTGAGAGAAGCTCTTCCCGCAGTCGGAGCAGGTGAATGGCTGCTCCCCACAGTACCTCGCTGGTGTGCCATTAGGGTGGATGACCGAGTAAATCACTTCCCACAGTCTGAGCAGTGAATGGCCTCACTCCAGTGTGAAATTTCTGATGTACCTTCAGATGGGATGACTGAGTGAATCCCTTCCCGCAGTTTGAGCAGGTGAACGGCCGCTCCCCAGTGTGAACTCATCTATGTATCTTCAGTTAGGATGACTGAGCGAATCCCTTCCCACAGTCTGAGCAGGTGATTGGCCTCTCCCCAGTGTGAATTCGCTGGTGGACCTTCAGTTTAGATGACTGAGTGTATCACTTCCCACAGTTTGAGCATGGGAACGGCCTTTCTCCAGTGTGAACTCGCTGATGTAGCTTCAGTTCGGATGAGCAAGTGAATCCCTTCCCACAGACTGAGCAGGTGAACGGCATCTCCCCAGTGTGAACTGACTGGTGTCTCAGTAGATGAGATGATTTAGTGAATCCCTTCCCACAGTCCGAGCAGGTGAATGGCCTCTCTCCAGTGTGAACTCGCTGATGTACCTTCAATTCAGATGACTGAGAGAATCCCTTCCCGCAGTTTGAGCAGGTGAACGGCCGCTCCCCAGTGTGAACTCGCCTATGTATCTTCAATTTGGATGAGGAAGTGAATCCCTTCCCACAGTCTGAGCAGGTGAATGGCCTCTCTCCAGTGTGAACTCGCTGATGTACCTTCAGTTCTGATGACTGAGTGAATCCCTTCCCACAGTCTGAGCAGGTGAATGGCCTCTCCCCAGTGTGAACTCGCTGGTGTACCTTCAGTCTGGAAGAGCAAGTGAATCCTTTCCCACAGTCTGAGCAGGTGAATGGCCTCTCCCCTGTGTGAACTGACTGGTGTCTCAGTAGGTAAGATGATTTGGTGAATCCCTTCCCACAGTCTGAGCAGACGAACGGCCTCTCTCCAGTGTGAACTCGCTGGTGCACTTTTAGTTTAGATGAGCAAGTGAATCCCTTCCCACAGTCTGAGCAGGTGAATGGCTGCTCGCCAGTGTGAACTAACTGGTGTACCTTCAGTGTGGATGACTGAGTGAATCTCTTCCCACAGTCTGAGCAGGTGAATGGCCTCTCCCCAGTGTGAACTCGCTGGTGTACCTTCAGTTCAGTTGACTGAGTGAATCCCTTCCCGCAGTTTGAGCAGATGAACGGCTGCTCCCCAGTGTGAACTCGCCTATGTATCTTCAATTTGGATGAGGAAGTGAATCCCTTCCCACAGTCTGAGCAGGTGAATGGCCTCTCTCCAGTGTGAACTCGCTGATGTACCTTCAGTTCAGATGACTGAGTGAATCCCTTCCCGCAGTTTGAGCAGATGAACGGCCGCTCCCCAGTGTGAACTCGCCTATGTATCTTCAATTTGGATGAGGAAGTGAATCCCTTCCCACAGTCTGAGCAGGTGAACGACCTCTCTCCAGTGTGAACTCGCTGATGTACCTTCAGTTCTGATGACTGAGTGAATCCCTTCCCACAGTCTGAGCAGGTGAACGTCCTCTCCCAAGTGTGAACTCGCTGGTGTACCTTCAGTCTGGAAGAGCAAGTGAATCCCTTCCCACAATCTGAGCAGGTGAATGGCCGCTCGCCAGTGTGAACTAACTGGTGCACTTTCAGTTTAGATGAGCAAATGAATCCCTTCCCACACACTGAGCAGGTGAACGGCCTCTCTCCAGTGTGAACTCGCTGGTGTACCTTCAGTGTGGATGACTGAGTAAATCCCTTCCCACAGTCTGTGCAGGTGAATGGCCTCTCCCCAGTGTGAACTCGCTGGTGTACCTTCAGTTCAGATGACTGAGTAAATCCCATCCCACATTTTGAGCAGATAAACGGCCTCTCTCCAGTGTGAACTGACTGGTGTCTCAGTAGGTGAGATGACTTAGTGAATCCCTTCCCACAGTCTGAGCAGGTGAATGGCCTCTCTCCAGTGTGAACTCGCTGATGGACCTTCAGGTTCGATGAGCAGGTGAATCCCTTCCCACATTCTGAGCAGGTGAACGGCTGCTCCCAAATGTGAACTCCCTGGTGAGCCATTAGGTCAAGTAACCGAGTGAATCCTTCCCCACAAGTTCAGCAGATGACAAGCCTCTGCCCAGTGTGAACTGACTAGTGTGTCCACAGTTGGAATGACCAACTGAATGCCTTCTCAGCCACAGAACAGATGAATGGCCTTACCCAGTGTGAACTTTCTGATGTATGTTCAGTTGAAATGACCGAGTGAATCCCTCCCCACAGTCTGAGCAGGAAGGTTGATCGAGTGAATCCCTTGCTCCTCTTCTTAAGTATCTGGACAGAGACCGCAAAACTGGCATGCTAGGTTCAAGCTCCCATAGACAAATTCCTTGTCATTTTTAACCTGTAATCATATTAACAAAATCCATCAGTGGGTGTAGGACAACATTTCAGATGAGATCACTAGAGTTGTGAAGGTGTGATCTGGCATCACACTGTTACAGTGAAGTTCAATCCAAATTGGAGAGAGAAATCATTTTTAACTCGGCACAGTGCTGGTATCTGGAATGACCAACAAATTCTCTGATGCCCTTCCTGTCTCTATAAGAATGGGGCATTTCTGCCATCTCCAATCTGTGACCTGGCTCAGTTTGACTCTCTCTATTTGTATTATTCCTTGTTCCCACTGAGCTGCCTGGGTGCCTGGCCCCACAATAACTGAAACACTCTCACACAAATAGCCGGTAGTGCATTTCACGCACCCACCACTCTCTCAGTAAAAAACTTACCCTTGACATCCCTTCGGTATCTATTTCCAAGCACCTTAAAACTATGGTCCCTTGAGTTCGCCATTTCAGTGCTGGGAAGAAACCTCTGGCTATCCACATGATCAATGCCCCTCATCATATACATCTAAAAAAAAAGGCTCTAAACATAAATAAGGAAATTATACATTGCTTTGAGGATTTGTTTGAAGTCTACAAAATTATGGGCGTATAGATAGGGTAAATGCAAGCAGCTTTTTCCACTGAGGTTGTGTGGGATGACAACCAGAGGTCATGGGTAAATGGGGAAGGTGAAAATTTAAAGGGAACATGTGGAAAAGCTCTTCACTGAAATGGTCGTGAGAGTGTGGAATGAGATGTCAGCACAAGTGGTGAATATGAGCTCAATTTCACCATTTAAAAGAGGTTTGGATGGGAGCCTGGATGGTAGGGGAATGGAGGGCAATGGTCCCGGTGCAGGCAGTTGCATTACACAGATTAAATATTTGTTCCGCATTGCAAGATGGGCTAAATCGCCTGTTTCTGTACTGAATTTCTCCATGTTTCTATGACAGAGAATCTGGACAAACTTGTTTGGAAAACTGTTTTGAAGGGAAAATTGGTAGGAGTAACAATGCAGCAGCAATGGCTGGAGTTCTGGTAGCAATTCGGGAGATGAGTGATCGATACATCCCAAAGAAATGGAAGCATTGGAGAGGCCGGAGGACACAACCGTGGCTGAAATGAGAAGTCAAAGCAACATAAAGGCCAAAGAGAGGGCAAACAAAAGAGCAAAAACTATTGGGAAGCTTTTAGAAACCAACAGAAGTCGACTAAATAGAAAGTCAGATGAACTGAGGGCTTGGAATTATGATATTGTAGTCATTAATGAGTCTTGGTAGCACTCAACAGTCTGAGGCATTTAGAGGAACAAAATATCCGGGGCCTCAATATCTCTTGAAAACCCAGGTTCCCTGCACCAGATACCTTTCAACTTATATTTTGGCAGGCACATACAAACTCCACACACTCAAAATTTCCACTTCTGAAGGCCTCCCACTTACAAGTACTCCTTTGCCAGGAAACAGCCTGTCCCAAACCACACTTGTCAGATTCTTTCTGTTACCATCAAAATTGTCCTTTCTCCAATTTAGAATCTCAACCTGTGCTCCAGACCTCTCTTTTTCCATAGTTACTTTGAATCTCATGGCAATATGATCACTAATTGCTGTCACCAGCCCTGGATCATTTCCTAACAGCTTATTGCACACTTCTATGTCGGGAAATCAACATACTGGCTAAGGGCACATTTGACAAACTCTACCCCATCGAGTCCTTTTACAGTGTGGGAGTCCCAGTCAATATATGGAAAGTTAAAATCACTTACTGAATCAACCTTTGTTTTTTGGCATGGTCTGCAATCTCTCTAGAAATTTGTTCATCTAAATCCCTCAGACTGTTGGGTGCAACCAAGTCCCAATAATGGCTACAATATAATAATTCCCTGTCCTGAGCTCATCTGGTTTTCCTACGATGCTTCTTGCATTGTGATATACACAGCTCAGCACATTCATCGCACCATGCTCAACCATTTGATTGCTGACTCTGTCAGAGGTCTGAACAACATCTGACTGGTGTCAAGAAAACAAACTCTCCATCATTGTCACAAAAACAAAGCAGCTGATTGTGGATGACAGGAGGAATGGAGACAGGCTAACCCCTATTGACATCAATTGATCTGGGATTGAGAGGGTAAACAGCTTTAAGTTCCTCGGCATAAACATCACCAAGGATCTCACATTGTCTGTACATACCGACTGTGTTGTGAAAAGAGCACAACAGACCTCTTTCACTTCAGATGGTTGAAGAACTTTGGGATGGGGCCTCAAATCCTAAGAACTATCTACAGGAACAGAATTGAGAGCATCCTGACTGGCTGCATCACTGTCTGGTATGGGAACTGTACTTCTTTTAATCTCAGGACCCTGCAGAGAGTGGTGCAAACAGCCCAGTGCATCTGTAGATGTGAGCTTGCCACTATTCAGGAAATTTACAGAGACAGGTGTGTAAAAGGGGCCCAAAGGATACTGGGGACCCAATTCATCACAACCACAAACTGTTCCTGCTGCAACCATCCAGGAAATGGTACCACAGCAAAAGGATCAACAGGCTCCGGGACATCATCTTCAACCAGGCGATCAGACTGATTAATTCATGCTGATGCGATTGCATTTCTGTGTGATGTTGACTATCCTATGTACAAACTATTTATTATAAATTACTATAAATTATACACTCCACATTTAGAAGGAGATGTAAAGTATCATAAAGATTTCTACTCATGTATATGAAGGATGTATGTGAGAAAGTCAATTCAATTCAATTCAATTCACCCTCTCCACTATCTGTTCTGTCATTCTGGCTCCCATTCCCCCTACAACTTATTTTAACCACATCACCCTCCTCCCCTACACTAGCACTAGCAACCTTACCACTGGGATATTAGTCCCCTCTTGTTCTGTTCCTGTAACTAACAAATCCTATATCAACCCTTTGACTTTCCTCTGCCAAGTTATTCTCCTGCAACAGTTTCTAATGTGGTCCACCTGCTGTTGTGTGGGACAGCAACAAGAGTTTTCTGCAATGGCTATTTAACATAATTCCTCTTCCTAACTCTCACCCAGTTTCTTGTGTCCTGCAACTTGGGTGCAACTCACCTCTCTTCCCGTCATATCTGTCATCCCCTCCATCTCCTGGATGATCTGGAATTCATCCATTTCAAGTTCCTACTCCTTAAAGTGCAGGGCTACAAGCTGCAGCTGGATGCACACCTTGTAGGTGAGGGCATCAGGGACACTAGAGATCTCCCACCTTTTCACCAATGACCACACTAATTTTTAATGACCAGTGTGCACATAATTCTTGTACTGTGCATTTTCAACCCAGTGACAACATGTGCACAGTGAATTTTATATAGAGACGTATTCATTTTAACAACTAGCACATAACTGTCGACAAGAACTTTGATCTCCTCTTGGTATGATCAAGTTCATCTGCACTCTCACGAAATCTATGTAGCAGGCCTGTAACAGGTAATGAAGGATTTTCTCACCAGAGCTTCCGCACACTGTCCATATGTGGTTGTCTTGCTAAATAATGCTTTAAAAAGTCAAATTTCCAAATATCACTCCACTTCATCCCGTTTGTAAAGTTTCCAGCAACCTTTGCATCACCACAATACGCACAAGTAGTACAAGTTTCTATATTGGACATAAGTATTTCTCCTGAAACCTCCTAAGGAATTCAGGATATATAAAAAAAAAATCATTTTGAACCTATGTAACCTCTGGCTAAAAGAATAATTGGGACTGAATAGGATTTTTTCAACTGAAATAAACTCCCGACTTCTCTGGCTAGCTAATGCAGGCTCATTACCAGTTCTCTGCGGCTTTCAGAGAGACACACTGAGAGATGATAACATTATACATTGTACCCTCATTTGAGTAAAGGGAGGAGGACAGGAATGAACATCTGTCTGTAATTATGTCAGGGCCTTGCAAAGGTAATAACTGATAAGGACCGGAAAGTACATCCATCTGTAATTAAAACCTTGATTTAGCGAACTCTCTTATCTCAGCAAACATGAGGAAATCTGCAGATGCTGGAATTTCAAGCAACACACACAAAATGCTGGTGGAACGCAACAGGCCAGGCAGCGTCTATAGGAAGAAGCAATGTTGATGTTTCCAGCCGAGACCCTTCGTCAGGACTAACTGAAAGAAAAGATAGTAAGAGATTTGAAAGTAGTGGGGGAAGGGGGAAATGTGAAAAGATGAGAGAAGACTGGATGGGGTGGGATTAAGTTAAGAGCTGGAAACGTGATTGGCGAAAGGGATACAGAGCTGGAGCAGGGAAAGGATCATGGGACAGGAGGCCTCGGGAGAACAAAAGCAGGAAGGGACATGGAGAACAGGCAGAGTGATGGGAAGAGAGAGGAAAAAAAGGGAGGGGGGAAATAAATAAATCAGGGATAAGGTGGAGAGGCATTAACAGAAGTTAGAGGTCAATGTTCATGCCATCAGGTTGGAGGCTACCCAGACGGTATATAAGGTGTTGTTCCTCCAACCTGACTGTGGCTTCATTTTTACAGTAGAGGCCATGGAAATGGGAATATCAGAATGGGAATGGGACAGGGAATTAAAATGTGTGGCCATTGGGAGATCCTGCTTTCTCTGGCTGACAAAGTGTAGGTATTCAGCGAAACTGTCTCCCAGTCTGCGTCGGGTCTCACCAATATATAAAAGGCCGCACCTGGAGCACCAGAAGCAATATACCACTCCAGCCGACCCACAAGTGAAGTGTTGCCTCAGCTGGAAGGACTGCTTGTGACCCTGAATGGTGGTGAGGGAGGAAGTATAAGGGCAGGTATAGCACTTGTACCACTTACAAGGATAAGTTCCAGGAGAGAGATTGGTGGGAAGGGATTGGGGGTGGGGGAACAAGTGGACAAGGGAGTCTCATTGGGAGTGATCCCTGTGGAAAGCAAAAAGAGGCAGAGGGAATGATGTGCTTGATAGTGGGATTCCGTTGGAGGTAGCGGAAGTTACGGAGAATTATACAGTGGGAATTTCCATTTTGTAGCATATGAAGTAAGTCGCCTTCCTAGCAGCTCTCTCTTTTAATATATTTTATATCCCACTAACAGATCCCTTTTAGCTTTGATAATTTATTACTTCTACTGAAGGATCTATTACTTCTATTGAAGGATTTACGACTGAATTACAATGGCCGAAAAAAATTGTTCTGGTATTGAACTGAGATGCGGCAAAACTTCTCCTGAAATGGAGCAAACGGAACAAACCAAGAAAACGGAGCAATCTGTTACATTAGCAGGAATATTTTCTTCAATACAAGACATGAAATCATAATTCAGATTGCTTAATATTAAAATTGATCATCTGGCCAGTTCAAATGAGAAGCTTGAAAAAGCTATTTCTACGATTCAAGAATCTGAAAAATTTGGACTCTCAGCTTCTAACACTTCAGCAGACTACAACACGAATTGAGAATGAGCATGATTTATTTAAGCAAACTATTAAAGAACAAGGAGAGGAGATATCTTTGATGGAAAAGAAAATCAATGAAGTTACCTAGGAACTATCCAAAACAAAGAAAAGAATGGTTGATTTAGATAGTAGAGGGCATCAAGGTAATTTGCAAATTCTGGGACTGCCTGAAAATACTGAAGCCGGTGATCTGTTAAAATTTTTCTCAGATATGTTGTACTCACTTTTTAATGTGATCCTCAAAGCAAGCCCCTTAATCGACATCCCCTTGATGGTGGATATGTTGTATGCTCTGCCCCAGAAGGCAGTGGAGGCTAAGTCTCTGGATGCATTCAAGTTAGAGTTAGATAGAGCTCCTATAGATAGAGGGGTCAAGGGATATGGGGAGACAGCAGGAATGGGGTACTGATTGTGCATGATCAGCCATGATCACAGTGAATGGGGGTGCTAGCTAGAAGGGCCGAATGGCCTACTCCTGCACCTACTCTCTATTGTCTATTGACAGAGCCCACAGATTTCCATTTTCTCGGCGTTCATCCGAATTACGTCCTCGACCAGTTGTACTTTCTTTGCATTATTATACGACTAAAGAAGCTATTCTTCAAGAAGCCAGAAAGAAGCAGAAATTAATCTTTAATTCAACACAGATTCATATAGTCGAAGTCTATCCTCCTGAAATCTTTGCTGAAAGAAGGAAATATCGAGAAGTTATGAGTGAAATGTATAGATTTATACTGATCCTTTCGCTTTCCAGCAAAGCTGCTAATTTTTCCTGAAAAATCTCAGTCACTGAGAATCTACTCTCCTCAGGAGGGATGGGAGTACATTAAAAATCTTAAAGTTAAGCCTACTGAATAAAATATTAAAGTCATTCCAATTATTCAATACGCAATTTTGAAGTATTTGCTGTATGTTGTTTATGGATCTTCTGAGTTAAGTACATTCTATACCTTTTCAGTCTTTGGTATGGGACATGGCTGATCTAATTTTTTTTTACCTTATTAGTAATTAGTACATATGTAACTGTTTTGTAGGGTACCTTTATAGTATTGTACACTAATGGTCTCTGTAGGACCTGTTGTGTATTATTTTTTTAATTTATTTTATTTGTGTCAATACTTATAGTTTTAGGTCTGTTACATATATACTCATTTACTTTACTTTTTCGAAAGAAAGAATAATGTTTGTAATATTATTTGATCAAATTTATTCTCTTTTTTTGAATATGTGTTTAAGCTACTTTAGCTGATTCTAAGATGGCCGTTGTTGATTATGTTTTTATTACTATTAGACATAACATTATAGTAGTTGAATTCTGCTTGTGCCTTTTATTATGACTATTTCCTGTGGGATCCTTGCTTTATTTTAATATACAGAGCTGCAAGATGGAGAACAGGGTCAAGGGTTATTAGTTAGCATGGGACCAACCTATCGGTCTCTTAGTTCTTATCTTTTGGAAGGCGGGTGTGGGCGGGGTCTATTAGAGTAGGATTTTTTTCCTTAATTGGGCAGTTCTTTTGATGGATTTCTCTTTTGAAAATGCATCATTCCTTCTGGTTATACCCGCGCATTCTGGTTTAATCTGTACTTGTGTAACATTTCTTTTATATATTAAATTCAATTTTAAACATGGATGTTAATAACATCAATATAATATCTTGGAATTGGAACGGTGTCAATCACCCCATTAAGCGTAAAAAGAATAAGAAATTAAAAACTCTTAATGCAGATATTATTTTTGCGCAAGAAAATCATATACGAAAACAGGATGAGGACAGCTTTTTCCGCTTTTGGAAAGCGCCTTTGTTCCACTCGCTATCTAATTGTAAAATAACAGGCGTTTCTATATTTCTTAGCCCGAAAATTCCTTTTGTACACCTCAATACTACTACTGATTTGATTGCAAGATATTTAATTGTTACTGGTTTATTATGCGAGCAAAAGGTAGCTCTGGTGCGTGTATATGCACCTAATGTACAAAGTGTAGATAATTCTGATTTTTTTAAGAAACTTTTTTCTGAGTTACCGAATCTCAATGAATATAAGTAGATCATGGGTGGTGACTTTAATTGTTGTTTAAATCCAGCGACTGACAGGTCATCAACCAATCCGTTGCTTCCTAATAAAGCGGCAGCTTGTATTAACTCTTTTTTATTAGAATATGCCCTCGTCGATATTTGGAGATATAAACACCCCAATGATAAAGATTTCTCTATTTCTCACACATTCATCACTGTTATTCTCGAATTCATTACTTTTTCTTCGCTACAGGTCTGTTAAATTCCGTTGTTGAATGTGCGTATGACATCATTGTGCTCTCAGATTACACGCCTTTAATGTTAACCCTTAAGCTTTCCGATAGATTCTTGAAAATCTCACAGTGGAGATTGAATCCCGTATTGGTTCAGGATCCAGCTTTTGTTAATTTTATTAAGGAGCAAATATCAATATTTTCTGAATTTAATACAACTGAAGGAATGTCAAATCTGGTTCTATGGGACATGCTGAAATCTTTTCCTAGGGGACAGATAATCTCATATTCAGCAGCCTTGAGAAAGAAAACCAAAGCGGAATTGTCAGAGATTGTTAATAAAATTAAACAGACAGATAAAGCGTGTTCAGTTAAACCTACTGAAGACCTATATAAAGAAAGGGTCGAACTTCAATCACAGTATGATTTGCTTCTGACTTTTCACATTGAACAGCAAATTTTTAAATCTAAAAATTTATTTCATATACATGGGGAAAAATCTGCTAAGGTTTTAGCGGGTCAGTTAAAGGCCGAGATGGTCAGAAGACAGATTCTAAAAATTCATCGTCCAGATAGAACAGAAACTTTAGATCCTTATGAAATTAACAAGTTATTTATGGGCTTCTATTCTAATCTTTATAAATCTGAATTCTCCGATAGCACTATTATTATGAATAGATTGTTGCAAAGGTTAAACATACCTCAAATTTTGATTCAAGATGTTGATATGTTAGATGCACCTTTTTAACAAGAGGAGATAGCCAAGGCTATATCCTTTATGCAATTAGATAAAGCTCTGGGACCTGATGGTTATACGGTAGAATTTTACAAGACTTTTCATGAAATGCTCATACCACATCTTCATCAAACGTTTACTGATTCTACATCCTCTGGGAACCTTCCTAAAGCTTTCTATGAGGCACTAATTTCATTGATTCCAAAAAAAGTAAAAGACCCAGTGGATTGTGCATCCTATAGACCTATTTTTTTACTGAATGCAGATTTTAAACTTTTCTCTAAGATTCTAACAAATAGGCTTGAGAATATCCTGCCTAATGTTATCTCAAATGATCAAACAGGATTTATAAAAAATAGGTACTCACATTTTAATATTCGAAGATTGTTCAATATCATTTATTCTCCCTCAGCCAAAGAATCTGAATGTATTGTATCTTTGGATGCAGAGAAAGCCTTTGATAGGGTGGAGTGGCCTTCTCTATTTCATGTTTTGAAGAGGTTTAATTTTGGTCCAGGATTTATTTCCAGAATTAAATTGATTTGACAGGCCCCGGTAGCTGCGGTTATAACTAATAATCAAAAGTCTCCTTATTATAGATTATATAGAGGTACCCGTCAGGGTTATCCCCTCAGTCCTTTATTATTTAATTTGGCTTTAGAACCACTTGCTATTGCTCTTGGGGATTCTAATTCTGTGCAGGGTATTAGGAGAGGGGATAAATTACATAGGGTTTTGTTATACACAGATTATTTATTAGTTTACATTTGAAATCCTAGGAAATCTATTCCTTTTATGTTATCTATATTTATGGAATTTGGTATCTTTTCTGGATATAAACTTAATTTACATAAAAGTGAATTATTTCCCATTAAAAATTATTCTGATTATTATGATCAAATACCTTTAATATTGCCAAAAACCATTTCATTTACCTTGGTATCAAAATTACTAAAAATTTTAAAGACCTATATAAGTATAATTTCTCCCTTTTAGTTGAATATACGTAACAGGTGCTTTCTAAATGGTCGCCTATGTCAATGTCATTGATAAGTTGGATAAATGTTATAAAAATGGTTATTCTACCAACATTTTAATATATATTTCAAGCAGTTCCGTCCTTCATTCCAAAAAACATTTTTTGATAAAATAGATTCTCTGATTTCTTCTTATGTTTGGAATAATAAAAGCTCTAGAGTGAGTAAACTTTTATTGCAAAAACCAAGAAGAGATGGAGGACTGGCCTTAACAAACTTTAGATTTTACAATTGGGCAATTAATATTCATTATATTACTTTTTGGATTTATGATATAGATGACCAAGTTCGCCCTTCATGGTTGCAGTTGGAGGAAAAGTCAGTAACGGGGTTTTCGTTAGCTTCTTTATTAGGAGCTCCCCTTCCGTTTTTGTTCTCCAGAATAGGTAGACAAGCTCTCAACGCTATTGTTAAACATACTCTAAAATTTGGTTTCAGTTTCTTAGATTTTTTGAATTAAATTATTTTCTACTTTCTAGTAATATTTATTCTAATTTCTTTTTTAAACCATCAACTTTGGATAAGGATTTTTTAACGGAAAGTTAAGGGAATAAAAACTATTTTAGATTGTTTTTTACAGGACTGTTTAATCTCCTTTTCGCAGTTAATGGATAAAGATGATATGTCTAATACACATTTTTTCAGATACTTACAGGTTAGGAATTTTTTACGTGATTTCTTACCGAATTACCCTCTGGCCTGTTCATTAAATTTGGCATGCTATTTTTCAGCTTAAACCTTTTCAGAAACGATTAATAGCTATCATTTATAAACAGTTAATGAGTGCTTGCATGTCACCTAATGATAGGGTTCAACACATCTGGGAAGTAGAACTTCAACATTCACTTTCAGACAATCAATGGAGTAAAATTTATTATCTATTCAATAATTCATCTATCTGTGCAAGCCGCAGCTTAATTCAGTTTAAGATAGTACACAGGGCCTTTATATGCAAAGGTAAATTGGCGCATATTTTTCCTAATATAAGCCCTATTTGTGACAGATGTAACACAGAAGTGGCTACTCTAACTCGTATGTTTTGGTCATGTGTAAGCTTCAACAATTTTTGGAGGGATGTGTTTGGAATATTATCTAAGGTTATAGATGTGGATGTTCAACCTAATCCACTTACTGTAATTTTTGGGATTATTCCAGAGGAAGCAAACAAAGTGTGATAGCCTTTTCAACTTTACTGGCTAGGAGAGCTATCTTGCTATATTGGAAAGAATCTAATCCACCTACTGTTTTTTATTGCCTCTCCTCCATTATGTTGTGCCTAAGCTTGGAGAAAATTAGAAGCCAGACATTTGATATATCCTTTAATTTTGAACAAGTCTGGCAACCCTTTATTCAATACTTCCACATGATTGATTGATCGATCTATTTATTTATTTATTTATTTATCTATCTATCTATCTTTGTTCTCTTTTAGGAAAATCCTTATCCTCGAAGGATCGGAGGATGTTTTTCTTCGTTTTCTTTTTTTAATTTTTTTTATCCTCAATTGGACTGCTCAATGTTCCTTTTTCTTTCTTTTTTCTTTCTCATTTTTTTTTGTTTGTTTAGTTAGTGTTTTTTTTCATTTTATTAAATAGAATTTCCAATCTTTTTTTATGATTGCTATGAGGAGTTGTAGTTTTTTTTTTGGACTATGTTGTTGTTGTTGTTCGACCTTCGGAGTCGAAGATGACCACGACTTCTGTCAGGTGGAGGGTTTGTGACTGTGGATCCGGAGGTGACTGATGAGGTCAATCTGGGCCCTGAAAGCTCACCCACATGTGGGACACATGAGGGTAGGTGCTGCAGTGGAAGCGGAGGTAGCTCGAGCCTTGCGCGTGGCGCGTTTCCTCTGAGCCTCTGCGGTGCGTCTGATTTCTGCTGCATACACACTTTTAGTGGTCCTGCTCCACCAGGTTGGGCGGTCCACAGCCAGCGATTTCCAGCTACCGAGACTGATTTTGAGGTGTTTGAGCGAGACTTTGTCTTTGAAACGTTTCTTCTGCCTTCCACCTGAGCGCTTGCCCTGGCTTAGCTCACCATACAGCAGCTGTTTTGGTAGCCGACTGTCAGAAATCCTGACGACATGGCCAGCCCATCTGGCTTGGGCTTTCTGTAGGAGGGTGTAGACACTGTGGGTGCTAGCCCGTTCAAGGACTTCCGCGTCTGGGACTTTGTCCTGCCATCGTACGTGGAGAAGTGGTTCTCACCACCCTCCTCTATGCCAGCGAGACCTGGACTATCTACAGCACACAGTTCAACCACTTCCACTTGAGCTGCCTCCACAGACTTCTCCACGTACGATGGCAGGACAAAAGTTTTTTGACTATATTTTATATCTAAGAGCATAACATTTTACCTATCTGATTTTGACATTATATACTTCCTGGTTTTTTTCTTGTTGTTTAAATGTCATTTATATTATCTGTTTGTGAAACTCCTCCTCTGATTTGTATATTCTTTATTTGAAAATCAATAAAAAGATTGAAAAATGAAATGAATTATACGTTGGACCCAGAGGCTGGTGGGGTGGTAGGTGAGGACAAGGGGAACCCTATCTGGAGTGGGGTGGCAGGAGGATGGGTTGAGGGCAGATGTGTGGGAAGCGGGAGAGATGTGTTTGAGAGCAGAGTTGAAGGTGGAAGAAGGGAAGCCCCAATGTTTAAAAAAGGAAGACATCTCCTTTGACTTGGAATGAAAAGCCTCATCGGGAGAGCAGATGTGGTGGAGATGGAGGAATTGCAAGAAGGGGATGGCATTTTTGAAAGAGACAGGGTGGGAAGAGGAATAGTCCAGGTAACTGTGAGAGTCAGTGGACTTACAGTAGATATCAGTAGATAAGCCGTCTCCAGAGATGGAGACAGAAAGATCAAGAAAGGGTAGGGAGGTGTCAGAAATGGACCAGGTAAATTTGAGGGCAGGGTGAAAGTTGGAGGCAAAGTTAATGAGGTCAATGAGCTCAGCATGCATGTAGGAGGCAGCACCAATGCAGTCGTCCATGTAGCGAAGGAAAAGAGGGGGATAGATACCCGTATAGACTTGGAACATGGACTGCCCCACAAAGCCAACAAAAAGGCAGGCATAACTGGGACCCATATGGGTGCCCATGGCTACACCCTTGGTTTGGAAGAAGTGGGAGGAGCCAAAGGAGAAATTATTAAGAGTAAGAACTAATTCCTCTAGACGGAGGAGAGTGGTGGTAGAGGGTAATTAGCTAGGTCTGGAATCCGAAAAGAAGCGGAGAGCTTTGAGACCTTCCTGGTGGGGGATGGGGGTATATAGGGACTGGACGTCCAGGGTGAAAATAAGGTGGTGGGGGCCAGGGAACATAAAATCATTGAAAAAATTCAACGTGTTGAGAAGTGTCACAAACATAGGTGGGAAGGGATTGACCAAAGAGGGATAAAACAGTGTCAAGGTATGCAGAACTGTGTTCAGTGGGGCAGGAGCAAGCTGAGACAATGGGTCTACCTGGACAGGTAGGTTTGTGGATCTTGGGTATGAGGTAGAAATGGGAAGTTCGGGGTGTGTGAACTATGAAGTTGGTGGCAGTGAATGGGAGATCTCCAGAGCTGATAATGTTGGTGATTGTGTGGGAGACAGTGGACTGGTGCTCTTTCATAGGGTCATGATTGAGGGGTAAATAAGAGGAGGTATAAGTTTTATTAAGTCGGCAGGAGGCCGTATCGGGCAAATTTCTCAATTGAGTAGGTGGTGCCGGCTGAGTAAATTTATTAAGTGGGCAGGAGGTGCCAGCTGGGTGAATTACTTAGAGAACTTGGGTCAATTGCAGTCGATTGATACAAGTGGGCTGGGAGCAGCTCTACACAATATGAGTGAGAGTTTTCCAGACAAGGAAAAAGATTTGCGAATGTTGAGTGAAGCGCTGAATAAGAAATTGGGGAACGAAATGTGGCCACTGGGGGTGGGGGTGGGGGAACCTGGGATATTATCTCCTGAGAACAAGCAGTAAATTTGATAAGGCAAAAGAACTGTGGAAAGAAGTGGAAATTGTTGAAAAGGGAATGGAAGGAAAAGACAGACGTAAAGTGGAACAGTATATTATTAGCAAGTTGGAGGAATAATGCATGTGAAAAAGGGATATAAGTATGTACTGCAGATGAAACACCAAAAGGCTGGGAGGCGGTAAAGGTGGAACGCGAATGGATGGATGGGCGCCGAAAACGAGAGCAGGAAAAACAACATAAGCAATCCAAGGCTGGTCTAGATAGGAGAGAAGTGCAGGAACGTCAGCGTAAAGTTCAAAGTGATAGGGAAACAAGGGATCCCGAACCCATGTCTGGCATACCAACCCTGTTTGAGGACAATGATGAGGAGTGGGCACCTACCGTACCCCACCCCCCACCTTACCAGAGGCCAAGTGCACCCAGTGCTCCTGAACCCCAATCCTCCCAATACTCCGATACGGTGGGTGCTCGGGTAAAACACTAGCGGCAGGGAAGGAGAGATCTCGATACCCTGAGATCCAGAAAGGGAATACTGAGGATTATTCTGAGATAGGGAGGGAAGAATCCAATAAACCCCCAGATTAATGGCTCCACAAAGAGAATTGCCCATCCAAATGCTGCCCAATCCACGATCAGGAGAAGGGACAGCCCTCAGTGATTCCTGTGTATGCACCCTGGAATCCTCAAGAAATGATAATGATCATGAACCAGGCCCCATAAAGAAAAGAAAAACCAGCACAGTTTGCTCAGTGTGTCCACAGTACTATACAAATGTTTAATACAACCACACAAGATTTATTCGGTCTCTGTTGCATGATTCCCTCAGCTGATGAGGGGCGGAAATGGAAGGCTGAATTCAGATACCAAACCTATCAGGAGTTACAGGCAGGAAACCATAATGAGAATGAACAGACAAACCAGATCATTCAAGCCTTGGAAAGGGCTCTCCAGCAACCTGGAAACATCACTCAAGTACTTGAATGCAAACCTAAGCCTGGGGAATCAGGACCAGACTATTGGGAGAGATTTGTGGCCTGCTAGGGCCCTTTCACAGGAGACCAAGCCTTTAAAGATGGGAATCTGTCCCCCCAGTTTAATGCCTTACTGCTCCAATACTTACCAACTAAGTTAGCCAACATGATTAAAACAAATAATATGGATTGGCCTGACAAAGACTGAAATGGAATGCGACGAGCTTTGACATATTATTGAGACTCGGCTCCTGATCAACCCCGAAGGGAACTAATATTAAAGGTGAATATGTTCAGCGGGAAGAAGGACGCAAGTGGGCTATATCTGGGGATCAGAAATGGGAACAAAAACCTATCAAACAAAGATGCTTCCTACCGTGAGTACCACCCCTCAGGAGGAGCCCAATGTAATATTGCAAGTTACTGGAATTCCTGTTCCATTTATGATTGATATGGGGGCAACCACAACCACTCTCGATCAGGAAATAGTATCGGAAAAGGGATTCCATCTCTCAGACACTGCAATCACTCAGTTTGCTTTTGCAGGATTGGAACGTACGTATTCATGTACCCAGCCACTGCAGGTGGAATTCCAAGGGGAACCAGTGTGAGGTTTCATTTACAGTTACCACCAGTCGGGGGTGTAATCTAACAGGGAGAGTCTTACACTGTCCGTTGGAAGTCGAGATTCTATGCACAGATGAGGGTATCACCTTGGGACTAGTAAACAACCAACAGCTTCCCCTGTTTCCGACCCCCCCCCCCCCCCCCCCAGTGGTGGGCACTTAATCTGAATTCCACTGTATTTGAACCACTCCTGCCAGCAGCCAACTCTGATGTGACTCTGTGCTATGACACTACGGGGTGCTCCACTGAGGAAAGCCAGTATTATGCACCCCTCGAGGGACAGAAATTCCCAGTCACGGAGATTGGTGAGGTTACAAGAAGAAAGGGCAGTGCATTACTGGCTGAAGTTCCGGATTTCCTTTGGCGACAGATAGGACCAGTCATTCCCCATACTACTGTTAGGGTTTGCCCTGGGTTCAAGCCAAAGAGCCTACAGTTCCTTGCCTACACCCTGATGAATCAAGCCTCCAGTACCAAGGGAGACTGGCAACACTCGGCCACGGGCCAACTCTGATACTGAGGTGAAGACGGGACATCTGGCAAGACATTATTTTAATATTGACCGAATCTAGGACGTTGTACCCCATCTCTGGGGAATTTCAGGCCATGAAGTTGGCCGCACCAACTGATCCACTGTCCGGATCACCGTGAAAGAAGGACAGACTCTCCCATCCATTCCGCAATACACCCTCAAGCCCGAGGCGACATTTTATGAGGATGGAAGCTCGAAAATAATATTCTGGCTATGCAATAGTGACGAGCAGTGAAATAGTTGAGCAGGTCTCTTTTGAAGCAGCTGTCTCCGCCCAGAAGGCTGAGCTGTTTGCTCTGACTCGTGCCTGTATCCCGGCAACAGACAAAAGTGCCAACATTTACACAGACTCCCGTTATGCATTTGAAGTTGTACATGACTACGGGGCTCTCTGGGAACATGGGTATTCCTGACTTCCTCTGGCCACCCCATTAGTAATGCCACCTTTGAAACAACTTTCTCACCGCTCTAGGGCTACCTCAAGTTCTGACTATTATTAAATGTGCAGCCCATACCCGCAAGTCCGACCGGGTCAACAAAGGCAATGCTTTAGCAGATAAGACAGCGAAAATTGCAGCACAATCAAGTGAAGTCAAGTCAAGTCACTTTATTGTCATTTTGCCCATAATTGCTGGTACAGTACATAGTAAAAATGAGACAACGTTTTTCATGACCATGGTGTTGCATGACACAGTACAAAAACTAGACTGAACTAAGTAAAAAACAACACAGAGAGAAAAAAAAAACAACTACACTAGACTACAGACTTACCCAGGACTGCATAAAGTGCACAAAACAGAGCAGGCATTACAATAAATATTAAACAGGACAGTAGGGCAAGGTGTCAGTCCAGGCTCTGGGTATCGAGGAGTCTGATAGCTTGGGGGAAGAAACTATTACATAGTCTAGTCGTGAGAGTCCAAATGCTTCGCTGCCTTTTCCCAGATGGCAGGAGGGAAAAGAGTTCATATGAAGGGTGTGTGGGGTCCTTCATAATGCTGTTTGCTTTGCAGATGCAGCGTGTCATGTAAATGTCAGTGGCGGGAAGAGAGACCCCGATGATCCTCTCAGCTGACCTCACTATCCGCTGCAGGGTCTTGCTATCCAAGATGGTGCAACTTCTGAACCAGGCAGTGATGCAGTTTCTCGGGATGCTCTCCATACAACCCCGGAGAATGTGATGAGGATGAGGGGTGGGAGATGGACTTTCCTCAGCCTTCGCAGAAAGTAGAGACGTTGCTGTGCTTTCTTTGCTATGGAGCTGGTTTTGAGAGACCAGGTGAGATTCTCCTTCAGGTGAACACCAAGAAATTTTGTGCTCTTAACAATCTCTACCGAGGAGCCGTCGATGTTCAGTGGGGAGTGGTCACTCTGTGCTATCCTGCAGTCAACAACCATCTCTTTTGTTTTGTTCACATTAGGAGACAGGTTGTTGGCTCTGCACCAGTCCGTTAGCTGCTGCACCTCCTCAATGTAAGCTGACTCATCGTTCTTGTTAGTCGTAGTCCCCTCGGGTTCTAGTCAAGAAACCCTCTGTGACTTAAGCAGAATGGGTTTGCCAGACATGCAGGAGGTACGTACTTTTCAGGGGAACGCCTCTGAGGAGCAGCGCAAACTGTGGTCCCAGGCGGGGTGCCAGAAAGACCCTGACCTAGGTTTTTGGATCGCCCCAGCGGTACAGGTTTGTGTTCCAACATAGTTCTTACCAATATTGTTTGATTATATACGTAACTGTATGCATCTGGGAAAGGAGGGACTGAGTAGTAACCTGTACCCTGCACACCGGGTACGATTCCTTTGACAGGTGGACCTTCTTCAGGACTACAACTTGATTTTGTTGTATTGCCTAGACTACATTGCGATAGATACTGCTTAGTTATTATAGATGTGTTCAGTAGATGGATTGAAGCTATTCCAACTCCCAATAATACTGCTATGACTGTTGTGAAGGTATTATTACATGAGATAATTCCCAGGTATGGCCAGCCAGAGATGCTGAGCTCTGACAATGGCCCACACTTTGTGTTGAAAGTGAACAAAGAGGTATGTAAGAAACTAGCTATCAAGCAACAATTCTACTGTGTACACCACCCACGGGCTGCTGGCATAGTGGAAAGAGCCAATGGCACTCTGAAGACCCAACTGGCCAAACTAATGCTGGAGACTGGAGCAACACACACAAAATGCTGGTGGAACACAGCAGTCCAGGCAGCTTCTATAAGGAGAAGGACTGTCGATGTTACGGGCCAAGACCCTTCGTCAGGACTTGCAGAGACTGGACGCACTTGGTTGAAGGTCCTACCGTTAGCCCTATTCTACATGAGGGTTACCCCATTGGGGAAAACAGGGATGGCACTAGCTGAAATCATTTATGGACGGCCCATGAGGCCAACCTGGGGACCAAGACCTTGTGTACCATTGCTCCTAGAAAGTCTACCAGTAAAATTGGATATGCAAACGCTAAGGGAAGAGATGGGGAAATATATATGCCAATTAACCAAAATTTTCCAAGCACTACATTCACAGGTACAACAGGCGTATAAGGAAGAGAACTACCCCGCAGAGAGGAGTGACTGTCCCACGACAGAACCTGGGATTTTTGTCCTAATTAAGAAATGGGATTGAGGGAAACTCGGACCTCGGTGAAGAGGACCATCTCAGGTGTTACTGACCACTCCCACGGCTGTGAAATTGAAGGGCAATCTCGGTCGATACAGCAAACAGACTGCAAACGTGTTACTGAAGGAACTGAGTAGTTGGACTCTCTCGGACTAAAGTAAAATCTATTGGTTGCTAGTGGAAAGTGATGAACCCCTAGTTTACTTGCCATGGACTGTCATTTTAAGAGAGAGTGCCTGAGTGACGTCAGTCACCGGCTTTCTCGGCTCCTGTTTGATTCTTACAGAGAGAGGGAGGGGCGGAACTATTTGACAATGCAGCGTGTTTACACTTGCTCTACACAGCTCACAGTTTGTTTTATTTAAGCAAACACGGTCATAGACCCACAGTCGGATGGAGAGAAAGATGATAGAAGGTTCGAAACAAAGAACCTAGTGGCCAAAGGTCACTGTTTGGACTCTCCTGTGCACACAAGGGGCGGTTGATTATTGATCCAGCATATACCGAATGTGTGATTGTCACATTGTTTGATCCACTGGAGTGGATCTTTAGGTTTGGCAGTATCCTGTGAAGACCACTTGTGCTAACCCTTGCCTGGGGGTGGTAATTCACTTGAAGAGGCTACCCCTGTGACAAATCACTGTTGGTGATAATTCGTATAATCCATATGCAGATTTTGATGGAGTATCCCGTGGCAACCACTTTTGTTAACCCTTAGCTGGATTCGGGAGTATTATGTGGTAACCACTTGTGAGAAAGGTATTCTGTGGAAATCACTGTCGGTACACATCTGACTTCCAATATAACTCGGAGTCCTGCCATGTGCAGAAGTTCGCTGATGACACGGCCATAGTGGGGTGTGTCAGGAATGGACAGGAGGAGGAGTATAGGAAACTGATACAGGACTTTGTGATATGGTGCAACTCAAACTACCTGCGTCTCAATATCACCAAGACCAAGGAGATGGTGGTGGACTTTAGGAGATCTAGGCCTCATATGAAGCCAGTGATCATTAATGGAGAATGTGTGGAGCAGGTTAAGACCTACAAGTATCTGGGAGTACAGTTGGACGAGAAGCTAGACTGGACTGCCAACACAGATGCCTTGTGCAGGAAGGCACAGAGTCGACTGTACTTCCTTAGAAGGTTGGCGTCATTCAATGTCTGCAGTGAGATGCTGAAGATGTTCTATAGGTCAGTTGTTGAGAGCGCCCTCTTCTTTGTGGTGGCGTGTTGGGGAGGAAGCATTAAGAAGAAGGACGCCTCACGTCTTAATAAGCTGATAAGGAAGGCGGGCTCTGTCGTGGGCAAAGTACTGGAGAGTTTAACATCGGTAGCTGAGCGAAGGGCGCTGAGTAGGCTACGGTCAATTATGGAAAACCCTGAACATCCTCTACATAGCACCATCCAGAGACAGAGAAGCAGTTTCAGCGACAGGTTACTGTCGATGCAATGCTCCTCAGACAGGATGAAGAGGTCAATACTCCCCAATGCCATTAGGCTTTACAATTCAACTGCCAGGACTTAAGAACTTTTTTTAAAGCTATTATTAATGCTTTTTGAGTTAGTGATTTAGATGCATATCATATTATTACTGAGTTAAGTATTGTATGTAATGAGTTTTTGCTACAACAAGTGTATGGGACATTGGAAAAAATGTTGAATTTCCCCATGGGGATGAATAAAGTATCTATCTATCTATCTATCTATCTATCTAATACTTTGTGTGTTGGATCTGGATTGGGAGAACCTTGTGGAATCTACCTGTATGTTCACCCTTGCCTGGGTGGTAGTTCCCTTTGAACTCGGTACCGCTGTGATAAGCTACTTTTGATGATAATTCATATGTGGATTTGGAATTACGATGGATAAGAACTACGGCAACTGTTATCCTGTTTTACCACTGTGGAATTTATGGAATTTGATGTAATTACCTCTCTCGACAGTCACCTTGGATTACAAATATCTCTCTCTCATCATTGATTCCGTGGATGAACTGAACTTTCATACCTTACCATCTCAAGACTTTAAGCTTGGTATCCCCTGAGCTCAATGGTTTGGGAGTTTTATTTACACATATGCACACTCATAACACTGTTAATTTTTGATTATTTTGCTTAAGTTGTTATATTATAAGTAGATACTAATAAAGTTAGTGGTTTTAACAACAAAACCAGAATCCGGGTCTGGTCTATTGCTGATAGGTCATTTAAAATGTTACGGGTACATAACAGTGGTGCTTGTGTTTACTTCTTTGAGAGGGCTCACCCCAGCATTCAGGGTCCCCATGCTAACACCTTTCTATCTCTCTGTCACACCTATGCCAAAGTAGTTGATCTAGGGGCTGGGCAGGGTTTATGATGAAATTCTGCAGCATGGTGAAACTATGATTCCAATGTCAGTAATCCCGCTCAACCAGAGGAGGAACTCTCAGACTAGGCTTTCTCAAATAACACCCTGGGAAGTGAGGTGAGGAACTGTGATTCAATCAGAGATGATTGTGGCTGTCAGTGTTCTGAGGGATGGTATCTCAGGCCCCCACCAAGCGGAACTTCCTAGACTGGGAAGCATGCATCCTGACCATACTTGCAGGAATTCATGAGAGATAATCAATTTGGATACAGCACTTGAGGAGCTGGCCACAATACTGCAGAGGCCCTGACAGAAACACAGGCCCAAGTAACTGAAATATCTCCTGAAATGATTGCAATCCAGCAAACAGTCCTACAGAATCATATGGCTTTAGATTTTATCCTATCTGAGAAAGGGGGAACCTGTGCTATTATTGACAGAGAATGCTGCACCTATATCCCTGATGAGTCTACTAACATTACATCCCTCTCCGAGAACATTGCCAAGGAGACTGGCAACATCAAGAAATTAGTGGCAGATTTACACAGGTCCACCGAAGGGTTGAAATGGTGGTCTTGGAGGCCCTGTTCGGTAATATGTGGGGCATTATATTGCATTATGGCCTAATAGTTGTACATATCATTGTTATAATTACAGATGTTCACTCTTTTTAGCCACTGATGTCAAAGTTGCTTTCGGTTGCTTTCTCTGTAAAAAGTTACTGCTTAATGATCATGTAATGATCAAAAGGAGGGAATGATAACGTATGTAAAAGGGTTAACACTTGGTTAAACAATAGCAGCCTGGTTTCTGAATGAAACTGCTGATGATCAACCGATGATCTAATACATGTTGAGCCATATTTCTTCTTGAGGGCAGCTAGCTAGGGTTTCCAGATACTTATCTCCTTGTGCACTCATGCATAGAGATAGGACAGCTTCAGTCTGTTCTGTGTGTGTAAGCCATTATGACTATTTTGTAATTTGTCTTTAGGGGCAGTCATGTAGTAAATAACTTTGTCTCCAGCCTGTCTTGTGTGGAGGGTATCTGGATGGATATATCTGTGGTGTAGGGGGAATTGTAATCAGTTAGTAGATTGGGTGGGAATAGTCATAGACTGTTCCTGTTAGAGCGACTAGCTGAATAAGCCCTGGGTGCTTGGAGTAAAAAAATTGTACTTATACGGTTTCTGAGTGACTTTATCCAGATTCGACTTCCACACAATGGGAGTGGTTTTAAAGGGCTGGGCTGTTGGAAGCACGTTACAAGACCTGGAGAGATTGTAAATGGGTCTGACAGAGGCATAACTGGTTCGTCTGGGCACATTCAGTCTCACTCCAACTATTTCCTACCCGGGAAACAGGTTTGTAATATCTAAAGTACCAGTGACTGAGTAAATGAGACTCACCAAACTTTCTCCTGACTGAATCAAATGTGACTCCGAGTCAGATGGGTTCTCTCCAGTTGGTACTCTCAGTCCTTGGGCTGGTTCACTTGTTGCTGCTCCCTCGTCTTCAGTCGTGGTTTGCTTCCATTTGGGGTTTTCTTCCAATAAACCGCTCACTAGAGGTCTAACTTTGACCAGAGAGATAATAAAGCAGATTAACAATAAAAAGGAGAAGCAAACATTTCTGCTTAATGTTACTAAGAACAAAACTCACTGAAATTTAAATGTTGAAGACAGATATAATGATCTCAGTAAACAATTTTTTTTATTGTCCCTCACACGTCACTAAACGATATGGGGTAAGAAAGAGCCATCATTCAGTCAGGAGCAGAATTACATGATTCGATCCACCTGCTCTGCTCCACCATTTAATCATGGCTGATTTTCATTCCAACACCATATTCCTGCCTTCCTCCTGTAACCCTGAAGCTACTTAGCAATCAATATATTAATCTCTGTCATAAACATACCCAAATGGCAGCCTCAACCAACCTCTGTGGCAACAAATTCCACAGATCAAACATCTTTTGGCCAAAAATGTTTTTTCTCATTTCAGTTTTAAAGGGAAGCATCTTTATTCTGAAACTGTGCTGCCAGATCACCGACTCTCCGTCCAATGGAAACATCCTCTCCATGTCCACGGTATCCAGGCTTTTCAGCATTCGGTAGGTTTACTTATCCATACATCCCTCCACCACCCCCACCATCCCTCTGAACTCTATTGAACACAGGTCCAGAACTATCAAATGCTCCTCATACATAAAGCCGAACATTACTGAGATTATTCCTGTAAACCTCGTTAGCAACAAATGTACTGAACACATTTCTAGGAATAAGAGATAAATTGGTACCAGGATAATTTATAGGGAAAGCTGTGGTTTCTCTGCTGTTCTACTATCACAGAATGAGCCATTTCCATTCCCAGGTTAATTTCAGGAAATATAAGCCATTCCAGGGTGAATGTAATAAATAGAAACTGGAATTACCAGAAATGCTCAGCAGGTAAGGAACAGCTGCAGGGAGAGGAACAAATTTTACAATTCAGGCTAATAATGTTTCGTCAGAATGACTTCAAACATTTTCAGTTTTTAGTGCAGATTTCTAGCAACTTGAGATTCTGCCTGATTTCCACCGAGTGACAGACAGGTAACAGTGGGGGGGGGGGGCTGGTGTGGAATTTACAAACACATTTTGAACACCAAACTCACGGGTCTATTTCTACTATTGCAAACATGGAACAGCCCATTTACTCATAGCCTCTTCCTGTGAGGATGGAATGGGAACTCATCCTCTCCTCAGATTAGCAGTTATTGCTTCTCCAGAAAAAAATATCTGATCCTAGACCAGAAATACTCGCTCAACACCTCATCAGCTGAAGCAGCTTGATCCCCGGGTCCATTTTACCTGGATGAAAAGCTGTGATATCCCAGGAGCAAAGCACACAGAGTCACACAGCTTAATTTGCCACTCACCGACCCTGATAGTCTCACACATCATCCACAAATCTCACACTGGGTAGTGCAATCTAGGATTTCCCCATAACCAATATCCAGTTACTCAAAATTTCTGCTTCATTGCAGAAAGATGACCATCCATCCCCATCTGTATAAGCACTAACCAAAGTCAAAACCAAAACACTGACAGTTCCATTTGCCTGGTATGTAGATCACAGGATTATAGCCCAAATACCAACTCTCCCAGTACTCTTTGCTGACAGTAATATGATAAAGTATGTCAGCCAGTCACAGTTCAGAAACTAGCACCTCCACACCAATGCACAACAGAACTGGTACCTGATGACCCTCCGGCATTCTAGCTAACAAAAACTCATTTTGGAAATAACCCAGCGAGGACACAGGTGTAAAAGAATACTTCACACTGAAGACAAAGGTGAGAAGAAGGATTGCTGATGTATAGCTTTGCAGAGGTGTGATACAGGGTGGACCAAGTTGACCCAGATGGTTCATGCACATCACTGAAGCTGGGCGGGGGGTGCGGGGGGAGAGAGACCGGACAAGAGGTTGAACAAGATGGCAGGGAATGAGCAGATGGAAGCAGGTAGAGAGGAGATCAAGGACAATCAATGATAGTTCTCTGGCAATACACAGATACTGAATTAATAGTACACGCTACTGTATAAAGCATCCTAAAATGACAAAGTTTCAACAGGCAACAAGAACTTTGGCATTTTCACTTTGACCCTCACCAAATTTTTATCAGCACACCATAGAAAGTTTCCCATCTGGACACTTCACGCTTTGCATGGTAACTGCTCTGCCTGTGACTGTGAGGAACTGCAGAGACCTTTGGATAGAGGTCAGCACATCACAGAAACCACTTTCCCCCCCTAGACTTCCCAGTCCCTCAGTAAAGCGGGCAGTGAAATCAAAGATCTCCACACCCAGTGTTGTTCTCCTTTCTCATCCACCCCAATCTGGGAGGAGACAACAGCCATAAAGCGCAAGGACAAATGCAAGGAGCCTCAGGAAGTGAGGTGATTTGGGGGAAGTTAAAGGGACTCAGTGCCCAACATCAGATTCCCCAAAACAACACGGAGGAAGCATCACCACTCATCCAGAGACTGCGCACCCACACCACAAAGCAGATCTGCAGTAAACAGACTCACATGACCTGTTGGCAGGACTCCAATTTCAATTCTGCGGAACTAGACAGCCTGGAATCTGGATCATTCAATGCAGATTAAGTAAAGTCAACACATTTTTGATGAGCCCAGATAATTGGAAAATAAATGAGTAATTGGCCCTCAGTTCGGGACTCACAGCCAACATCAGATCTCCCTGCTCGGGATCTGTCTCAATGCTCACCGATGGGAAAGTGAAACCTTTGGCCCACAAACAGTGCTCCTGACACGGGCTCCCTGACCCAGGAGGCGAGAACACTTTCCCATCCTGCAGATGATCCACCTCAGCACTGAGCAGAATGGAAAATACCACCCATCTGGAGACTGTGAGCATGTACAAAGAGATTACTGCATCATCCAGAGGGCGGGGCTCTGAAACAGATGTGCAGATGCTGCCCATCTACGGTTAAATGGGAGGAGCAAATGAGATCACAAGACCGGTGGGGTCTCCCACACCAGGCACTCCAGCTACCCACCACTCTGTGGAAAGAGACAAACTTGCCACTTACATCTCCTCACACCTTAAATGTATTAAACAGTTCAACCCCCAGGAAAAATATATCGTCTGTTGACTCAGAAGCAGAATCAGGTTTATTATCACCGGCCTGTGTCATGAAATTTTTTAACTTTGCAGCAGCAGTTCAATACAATACATAATATAGAACAAAAAGAAACAAAATAAAATAAATAACTAAATCAATTACAGTATACATATATCTGGGACCCTTGCTCATCGTGATTTTTATAAATGACCTGGATGAGGAAGTGAAGGGATGGGTTAGTAAATTTGCTGATGACACAAAGGTGGGAGGTGTTGTGGATAGTGTGGAGGGCTGTCAGAGGTTACAGCAGGGCACTGATAGGATGCAAAACTGGACTGAGAAATGGCAGATGGAGTTCAACCCAGATAAGTATGAAGTGATTCATTTTGTTAGGTCAAACATGATGGCAGAATATAGCATTAATGGTAAGACACTTGGCAGTATGGAGGATCAGAGGGATCTTGAGGTCTGAGTCCACAGGACATTCAAAGCTGCTATGCAGGTTGACTCAGTGGTTAAGAAGGTGTACGGTGCATTGACCTTCATTAGTCATGGGATTGAGTTTAGGAGCCGAGAGGTAATGTTGCAGCTATATAGGACCCTGGTCACACCCCACTGTGCTCAATTCTGGTCACCTCACTACAGGAAGTATATGGAACCCTTCGAAATGGGAGATTTATAATGCTGTTGCCTGGATTGGGGAGCATGCCTTATGAGAATAGGTTGAGTGAACTCAGCTTTTTCTCCTTGCAGCGATGGAGGATGAGAGGTGACCTGATAGAGGTGTACAAGATGATGACAGGCATTGATCATGTGGATAGTCAGAGGCTTCTTCCCAGGTCTGAAATGGTTGCCACAAGAGGACACAGGTTTAAGGTGCTGGAGAGTAGGTACAGAGGAGACTTACAGTCAGGGGTAAGTTTTTCCCTCAGAGAGTGGTGACTGCATGGAATTGGCTGTCGGTAACGGTGGTGGAGGTGGGTATGATTGAGAATTTAAGAGACTTTTGGATAGGTACCTGGAGACACTACAGATAAACTAGCTTAGAAAACTAGAGGCTATGGGTAACCTTAGTCATTTCTAAGGTCGGGACAAGTCAGCACAACTTTTTGGCCAAAGGGCATGTAATGTACTGTAGGTTTTCTATGTTTCTATGAATAAATTAAAAATCGTGCAAACAACAGAAATATTATATATTTAAAAACTGAGTCATGTTCAAGGGTTCATTGTCCATTTAGCCATTGGATGGCAGAGGGGAAGAAACTGTTCCTGAATTACTGAGTGTGTGCCTTCAGGCTTCTGTGCCTCCCCATCTGATGGTAACATTGTGAAACAGGCTTGCCCTGGGTGCTGTAGCTCCTTAATAATGGACGCTGCCTTTCTGAGACGCTGCTTCTAATGCTCTGATAATCTTATAAACGTCTATCTAATCTCACCCCAGCCTGCGCCGCTCTGGAGAAAACAACACAATTTTATCCAACCTCTTGTTACAGCTCATGCCCTCTAGTCCAGGCAATATCCTGGTAAACCTCTTCTGGGCCCTCTCCAAAGCCCTGACATCCTTCCGAGAATGGGGGCGCCCAGAACTGTATGAAACACTCCAGATGTGGTCTAACTAGTTTTATAAAGCTGCAACACAACTTCCCGACTTTTGAACTCAATGCTTCAATAAAGACTATCATGCCATTTGCCTTCTTAACCACCCGATCAATCTGTGCAGTCTCTTTCAGGGAGCGATGAACTTGGAGTCTAAGATCCCTCCGATTATCAGCACTGCTCAGGGTTTTGCATTTAACAGTGTACTGTCTCATACATTCGACCTACCGAGCTGCCAAGATGATAATCGCTAATCAAATCTCACTGAGTTCTCTCAGGTCCTACTGAATTTGTTGCCAAGTGCACAAGTACGGGAAGGTACAAACTGAGAGAAACACTGACTTGTAACAGCATCACAGGCAAGTACATTCAGATAACACACGGAACATAAATTATACGATTCTCTGTCAGTAACAATATAGAAATATGTTTTACGTCATCCTGCTAACAGGACCAGAACAACAGGGGCTGAGCGGCGGCTCATCTCAGACGGTTCTGTGTGAAGGACTCACAAACCGGACCGACCCCGGCAGTTTCTATGAAGGAAGCGAGGCGAGGCCGCCAGTTCGGGAAAGTTCATTCCCCCCCCCCCGCCCCCTTCAGGTTTCACCGATCACTTTGCGTTTCTCTCTCCCTTCCCCACCCCCACCTTTTATTCTCCAGTCCTGCCGAAGGGTTTCGGCCCGTAACGCCAACTGTACTCTTTTCCTAGATGCTGCGTGGCCTGCTGATTTCCAGCATTTCATGCGCGTTGCTCTCAATTCCATCATCTGCAGATTTTCTCCTGCTGGAGTTCGGGAGAGTTAACTCACTACCCAACGTCAGACCACTCCGCTCGGGACCGGCATCAATACTCACCGGAGGGAAATTGTTGGTGTTGCCCCGCAGAGAATAATCCGTCCCGGCTCCTCGCCCCAGGAGGGAAGACCCCTCCCGATCCCGATCCCTCCGCCGACCCGCTTCCGCAAAGGACGAAAAAACAACGGGGCCCATCCAGGACTGAGCATGCGCGATCTGTAATAGCGTCATCAGGCAGTGGGCGGGGCTTCGGAAACAAACCCACTGGTGCCGCCGATCCGTGGTAAAAACGGGTTCACATGACGGTGGAGGGTCTCCCACGTGACCCGGAGACTCCGGTTCTCGCCCCTCACATGCTGCCCGACCCACCGCAGCATTTCCCACATCATTTCATTATTTCCCTGTATTATTTTCATATGTACACTTGATACGTATTTAGTTTTTTTTCCCTCCATATCTTCTCCGATCCCTTTCCCTCCACCCCCAGGTCACAGAGTTCTCTGAGCTAAAGTTTCGATTCCCATCCCGGGCAGACACACAATTCAGACCACACAGGAAAAGTGCTGGTTTCATTAAAATCTGTCCATGTTTATAAACACTAATTTCTATTCACATTCCTCCGGCCTCAGTGGACAGGAACACTGAAACATCAAGTGAGAAACAGGTAGGCCATTCAGCCCCTCTAACCATCAACAAGATGGCGGCTGCTCTCCCATCTCTGCCACGTTTCTGCCTGATCCTCATTTCCTCGATCCCTTCAGTCTCGACATAACGCCAGCCTCTGTTTTATGTGAGGACAATCACTGAGTCTTCACCGCCCTCTGTGGTGGGGATTTACAAACATTCACCACCCTCGGAGTGGAGACATTTCCCCTTATCTCAGTCCCGGTCAGTCCACACCCCTTTTTCAGAGACTGGGATCCCTCGTTCAACCGGTAATGATGTTGTGCATTTCAATGTGTTCACCTCTCAGTCCTCGATTCTCTAGTCTAAATGAAAAGGTTATCACATTTGATCTTTCTTCATATGATGACCCCACCACTCCACGGATCAGTCTGGTGAATCTTCATTGCAATCTCTATAACAAATACTCTCTAACCTCTTTGTTAATCCTCTATGGAATTAATTTCCATCTTCTGCATCCCTGTGTTGCCAACTCCCAATCACTCAACTCCCACCCCTGTCACTATTTCCACCTTCCCACCTCCCCCCTGACCTGGATCCACTTCTCACTCCCCAGCTCTTGCCCCATCCCCACCCCTCACCTCTTTTTTCTGACTATTTCCCGTCCACTCGCAGTCCAGAGGGAGGGTCTCGGCCAGAAATGTTGACGGTCCATTTCCTTCCACAGATGCTGCCCGACCCATTGAGTTCCTATGGCAGATTGTTCTTAGGTCTATATAACCCGTGTTAGTATGGGGAGCGGGATTTTACACCATATTCCTGGTAAAAGCTCAACAAATCCCAAATAATTGTGACTTTGCCCAGACCATTGGCCCCACTTGCAGGTCAACGGTCTGCCGGCATTTGCCCCCAATGTGGTGAATCCCTCTGCTCGCCACCACCGTGGGCTCAGACGTTTCCACAGATGAGCCCCTCCTGTCCCCACCGGGACAAACATCCTGTCCGCCCCCTCTCACACCATCTTTATCCTTTCAATAAAATCCCCCCTCTCCCTCCCTCCCAGGGGAACCGGCATCAAACCGACGGACCGAGCGGTCTCCTCCTACCTCTCAGCGATACATCAGACTCCGTCCGCAGGAGACGCTTCACAAACTCCCCAACCTCCCTCGGAGGGAAATGGAAGTAAATCAAAAAGCGGAACATTTACTTGGAGGTTTATTCGGCTCAGATAGACAGTTCGGGGCCGGTGTGGCTGACGGAATCAGCGTGGGTAACGCCCTCTCCGCTGCTCCGGCTCCTCTATTGTGTGTAAACAGTCACTGACATCACTTCGCACCAACCGAAATCGAGTAGCTCCCGAAGCTTCTGCTGAAAGCGGTGGGGGAGGGGCTGGTCGCGTGATTAGTGGTTCAGCTGTTAAACCGATAAAGCTCGAACACGGCAGGGCGCGGGTGACGTAAGACACCGCGCACGTGAGGGCAGATCCCGGTGTGGAGACCCCATCTGTGACGTCAGGCGCGTAGGGGCGAACTGTGTGACGTCACATGTGGGCGAGCGTTCGTATTTAAAAGCACCTTAAAAGCAACCTAATCACCTACTCCTGAGGGTCAGTACCATTGCTGACTCTGAGTTTACCACCGTCAAATGCCAGGAGCGACATAGTAATCAGAAAGTCTCTAGTCGTAGCCGTGTAAGTAAAATGTGATCTCAGTACGTGTGTGGCGCATGCTCAGAATGCGAAGGAGACAGACAAACTGAGCCAAGTCACAGACTGATGAAGGGGAGGAATGATCCATTTTGATACAGAGAGGGAAGCAGAGAGTTTGATCGTGTGCCTGATGCCGGAACTGTAGCCAGTTAGAAGATGAAGTCTTGTTCCTGCAAATTGTTTTGAACTGTGACAGTGTTTTTATCAGAAGGCACCATGGAGACTAAAATTATCTGAGTTGAAATGTTGTACTTCTCCTCCTGACATTCTTTGTAAACATTTAACAGTGTAGAAAAGGCAAAAGATTTGTGTATGGGAATCACAAACACAACAGCACGTTAGTTCCGTTGTACCTGCCTGTTCACCAGCGCTTGAATGCCACCGATCCTTGAATGTGGAGGCGGAGATGCTGGAGAAGACAGCGCTCCACTCGCTACGAGGAGAGCCCAATCACGTGTCCATGTCCGTCATCTGATTGGATACATTGCCATGACGTTCATAGCAGTGTGACGTCATTCACTGGCTCTCATTTTGGAAGGGATTCAGTCGGCCATCGCAATTACACCAGCAGCTTCGCATTGGGAAGCGGCCGTTCACCTGCTCCGGGTGTGCGAAGAGACTCATTCAGTTAACCCACCTTGTGATGCTCCGGTGAGTTTACAATAAATAGAGGTCACGTTTCTGTCCGGAGTGAGCAAAGAGATTTACTCAGTCATCCCAGCTGCGGCAACACCAGCAACTTCACATCAGGGAGGATGTTCTAATCAGCTCCGTGTTAAATGTTTAACCATCACGGTGACTGAAGGCAGCTGCAGGATCATGAGGGACTGTTACTGTCAGATTCTGCAGTTCTTGCGGCTGCTCATCGCACCCAGGCCTGAACCCTGGTCACTGAGCATTGGAGGAGTCTGTTCTGCTGATGTTAGCCTTAAACTAAACTGAGGTTTAATGTTGTGAAAGATAAATTAGTTTTGTATCAAATCCCGTCTCCGCTTCTCACAATGTACACGAGAGAGGCCACTCAGCCCATCTGGTCCCTGCCCATGTTTCTGTTCCATATCAGTATTTTAAAATTTATCTCTGCCGTTTACTTCTCACTCTCCCTGTTGCAAAGAGTCACTACTCCGTGGGAGAAGAGATTTCCCTCGAATTTCATAGAATCATAGAAATCTGCAGCAAATCTGACAATGTTGTGCCGGCCATGTAACCGATTCTAGAAACTTGCCTAGAATTACCCTACCGCAGAGCCCTCTAATTTTCTAAGTTCCATGAACCTATCTCAGATTCTCTTAAAAGACCCTATTGTATCTGCCTCGACCACCGTCGCTGGCAGAGCATCCCACATGCACACCGCTCTCTGTGTAAAAAAAAGATACCTCTGACATCTGCCTTGACCTACTTCCAAGCACCTTAAGCTATGCCCCCTGGAGTTAGCCATCTCAGTCCTGAGAAAAGGCTTCTGACTATTCACACGATCAATCCCTCTCATCATCTTATTCACCGTATGAATTTCCTGCATGATTTTCCCTGGGCTAATTAACACGAAGAGCTCACTGAGTATTTTACCTTTCCCAGGGCTCTGGACTAAGGTGGTTAAACTCCTTCTTCCCTGCTCTTTGCAAAGTTTTGGTCATTTTCACTCATTTCAAAGGACTGGACCTCAGACAGCTGGGTTGTTACAATACAACTCCAAAGTCTGACCGCAAACGAGCGAGTGAATCTTCGATGGAGCAGAGTCAAAAACCAAAGAGTTGCCAGCACCAATCAGGGATTTGTGTCTCTAGAAAGAGATGGGGTCTGGAGGTAAGGAGCAGGAGGAGGAAGAAGAATCAGACCAGCAGGATGTGGCTTTGAATAAAAGATGAGAAACATTTGGAAACTGGTTAATTGAAAAACAAAATGGTTAATTTCTACAAAATATTGCAGGTAATCAGCAGGTCAGGCAGTAAATGTGGAGAGGAATAAATAGGCTGCATTTAAGCCGACCCCCTTCAGTATGCCTAGACTGTGTACTCCTCTGCTTAGTTGCTGCCTGAACTGCAGAGTTCCTTCAGCATTGTGTGTGTGTGCGCCCCTTTTTTCCAGCAACTGCAGAATCTCTTGTATTTCATATCTGCATTTGTAAGCGGGTTGTAGTTTGACATTAGATACACGAAATGCTTGTTGAAATTGAGTGTATTGTTTATGGGAGCCGCTTTGCGTTAAAAAAGCTGCTGAGTTTTCTACACACAAATACATGACTGGGGTATGGACATGGAACTGGAGCTTGCAGAAACTTTTAATGGCAGCATGATTACCCATAAAGCCGTGCGTTTAAAATTTCGCTGATCTTGAAGCACCGATCAAATCCGCAGGCGTCAGGGTTGCCGCTGTCTCCGATAATTACGCATGCGCGCAGTACACAAAAGGCCTCTGGAGGATCGGAGAGGTAAGAAAGGAAGCAGGGTGGGCTCTTTCGACTATAATTGAGTGACAGTTGCTGAAAGCTCCGGACACCGTGGCCCACAAACTCGGGACAGGCCAGGTTTTTTCCCTCTCTCTCAGCCCCACAGTCCCTACACGGGCCCCTGGGAGCATTCGGCTGATGAGGGAATGGGAACCGATGGATCTCTCAGACACAGCTGAGTTCCAGCTATCTAAATGCAAGGATTGGGAACTCGGAGATAGGGCACAACAATCTTTTACATCACCAGTTGAGAAAATCACCTTTGTTCTACTTCCAATCACAAACAAGAGAAAATCTGCAGATGCTGGAAATGCAAGCAACACACACAAGATGCCGGAGGAACTCAGCATTAGTACTCTTTTCCATAGATGCTGCCTGGCCTGCTGAATTCCCCCAGCATTTTGTGTGCGTTGCTTGTTCTACCTCCTCTTGTTCTGGACTTTTCTGCCTGTGAGAACAGGTTTTGACCCATTCTTTCTGGGTACATAATGGTATCAAACATCTTTGTCCTGGGCAACAAGTAGCTTTCACATCACAAATGTGCCAGACTCCAGTGAGACAGACTACTGTCCTTCCCTTCATATTCCTTGGCATTGTCATTAATGAGTTCACCACTGTCAGTCACCTGGGGACGGGCTCACGGGAAATATTTATGTACAATACAGAAACTGGTGTTATCTGTGTGTATTGTGGCGATGCAAAAGTTGCTGGAGAATTTGCAAGTGGGAAGAAGGAGAGCGATATTTGGAAATCTGACTTTGTAAGGCATCATTTAGCAAGAAAATCACATACAGTGACATGCAAAAGTTTGGGCAACTGTGGTCAAAATTTCTGATACCGTGAATAGCTAAGCGAGTAAAAGATTACCTGATTTCCAAAAGGAAGAAAGTTAAAGATCACACATTCTTTAATATCTTAAGCAAGATTACTTTTTTTTAATTTCCAACTTTTACAGTTTCAAAGTAACAGAAAAGGAAAAGGGCCCGAAGCAAATGTTTGGGCACCCTGCATGGTCAGTACTTAGTAACACCCCCTTTGGCAAGTATCACTGCTTGTAAATGCTTTTTGTAGCCAGCTAAGAGTCTTTCAATTCTTGTTCGGGGGATTTTCGCCCATTCTTCAATGTCTCTAGTTCTGTGAGATCCTTGGGCCATCTTGCATGCACTGCTCTTTTGAGGTCTATCCACAGATTTTCAATGATCTGGGGACTGTGAGGGCCATGGCAAAACCTTCAGCTTGCGCCTCTTAAGGTAGTCCATTGTGGATTTTGAGGTGTGTTTAGGATCATTATCCTGTTGCAGAAGCCATCCTGTTTTCATCTTCAGCTTTTTTACAGATGGTGTGATGTTTGCTTCCAGAATTTGCTGTTATTTAATTGAATTCATTCTTCCCTCTACCAGTGAAATGTTCCCTATGCCACTGGCTGCAACACAAGCCTAAAGCATGTTCGATTCACCTCCTTACTTAACAGATGGAGCAGTGTTCTTTTCATGAAATTCGGCACTTTTTGGCTCAAAACATTCCTTCGCTTATTGCGGCCAGAAAGTTCTATTTTAACTTCATTAGTTCATATGACTTGTTTCCAAAAAGCATCAGGTTTGTTTAGCTGTTCCTTTGCAAACTTCTGATGCTGAATTTTGTGGTGTGGACGCAGGAAAGCTTTTCTTCTGATGACTCTTCCATGAAGGTCATATTTGTGCAGGTGTCGCTGCACAGTAGAACAGTGCACCACCACTCCAGAGCCTGCTAAATCTTCCCTGAAGGTCTTTTGCCGTCAAACGGGTGTTTTGATTTGCCTTTCTCGCAATCCTACAAACAGTTCGCTCGGAAAGATTTCTTGGTCTTCCAGACTTCAACTTGACCTTCACCCTTCCTGTTAACTGTCATTTCTTAATTACATTACAAACTGAAAACACGTTACTGTCTTCTAATAGCCTTCTCCTGCTTTGTGAGCATTATTTATTTTAATTTTCAGAGTGCTAGGGACATGGTTTGAGGTTTCAGGGTATTTATAAAGCTTTGAAATTTGCATCACCTGGTGTTCCTTCTGCACTACATACCTCTATCCCTTTGTCACATGCATTATACCTCCAACTTGCTAATAATGTGCTGTTCCACTTTGCCTTATCCTTCCGTTCCCTTTCCAACAATTTCCACTTCTTTCCAAAGTTCTTTTTTCCATATCAAATTTACTGCTCGTTCTCATGAGGTAATATCCCAAGCTCCCCCCCAGTGGCCAGATTTTGTTCCCCAATTTCTTATTCAGCGCTGCACTCAACATTCACAAATCTTTTTCCTTGTCTGGAAAACTCTCACATATATTATTTAGGGCTGCTCCCGGACCACTTGTATCAATCGACTGCAATTGACTGATGTTCTCTAAGTAATTACCTGGCACAAAGCCTCCTGCTCAATTAACAATCAGATAAATTTACCTGACTGGCACCTCCTGCCCGCTTAGTAAAATGTACCCGGTACCGCCTCCTGCTCAGTTAATCAAATTTGCCTACCTTATACCGGTCTCCCGACAGTTTTTTCCCCGATCCCGTCAAGGTATGTGATTAGCCTTCGGCGAGGTACTGTTCCTCCAAAGAACTAACAGTGAGCGACAACATGTAAAATATCTATTGGGCACCCGGTCGGTCTCCGCAGTCCCCAGAGTGGTCCAGCCGCTTACTCAGCCCGTCTGCTTGAACTGTCGGGAGACCGGTATAAGGTAGGCAAATTTGATTAACTGAGCAGGAGGCGGTACCGGGTACATTTTACTAAGTGGGCAGGAGGTGCCAGTCAGGTAAATTTATCTGATTGTTAATTGAGCAGGAGGCTTTGTGCCAGGTAATTACTTAGAGAACATCAGTTTTGATTTGGTATCCTGTTCGTGACACCAAATGTTAAAGTTGAATCTGAATAAAACCCGGGAGACCAGCTTCTTATCGTCACCATGGTTTATTGTGCATTCTCCTGTAGGAGTTTGAGACCCAGTTGTCAAAGGGAAGGCACGTAAGCACTGCCACCATATGACAAGTGGACTGACTCAGTCAGGTTACAGCCATGTATTTATACATAGTAAGCCCCATACATTACTATTTCAGGATGTTTTTTGAACTGGTTCACCCAACAGGTATGTTGGTGCAAAATGTAATTACAGTCACCCCTCCTTATCCGCGAACTCGGCATCCGCGAACTCAACCAACTACGAATCGCAAAAACCCAGAAGTCCTCTTCCAGCACTTGTTGCTCGAGTATGTGCAGACTTTTTTTTCTTGTCATTATTCCCAAAACAATGCAGTATAATAATCACTTTACATAGCATTTACGTTGTATTAGGTATGATAAATTATCTACAGATGATTTAAAATATATGGGAGGATGTGCTTAGGTTATCATGGATCAGGATCGAAAATAATCGGAATTTCTCTTACTTAGTAAGTCGGAACAGGTACACCCAGTATTATTTAGTGTCAGTTAGTCAATTTAGACAGTTATTTAGTGTCTTAAAATATGGTATATATTCTACCTTTCTATGCATATAAAAAACACTTAAGAACGTATATTTTAGATCGTGTATAAGAACACTGGGCTCAGGAACAGAAGTTCTTGGGACTCGGGAGAGATGGCTCCTGAATGTGCTCTCCACCGTGTCGGGTTGATGCAGAGGATCAAAAACCCAAAACCCCAAAACCCAATAATTAAACCATTGTGTTGCTTAGTAATGATTGTAGCTTTCATCGGGGTAGTCTTTCTCACCTTATTCTTTAAAATTGTTCCGATCATTGACCGACGTAGCCTAACGCATTTCCAATGACCGATGGTGTTTCACCTCTTTCAGATCGCTTTATTATTTCCACTGTTTGTGATTATTTTTGCGAACAGAAACACTGCCAATTCGGATCACTACCGCCGGGTCCTAATGTCCACCGTACAGACACAGGTTAAATAAGGTCTAGGGTTCCGCTGGGTCCTAAGGTCCACTGCATTGAGACAGGTTGTATAAGGGACTTGAGAATCTGTGAATTTTGGTATCCACGAGGGGTCCTGGAACCAATCCCCTGCGGATTAGGAGGGCCGACTGTACTTAGATAAGAGTTTGCTCAATCAAGGGTCTAATTACAGATGGATGTACTGTCCAGTCCTTATCATTTATTCCCTTTGCAAGGACCTGACTTAACTACAGACATGTTCATTCCTGTCCTTATCAGTGAGTCCTCCCTTTCCCCAGATAAACGAGGGTACGATGTATTATTTATCAATTCTCCCTTTACTCAAACGAGGGTACAATATAAAATGTTATCAACTAATGAGACTACAATGTATAATGTTATCTGCTCTCAGTGTGTCTCTGTAAGCCGCAGATAATTAGTAGTGAGCCTGTCTTAGCTAACTGCTGAAAACAGAGTTTACTTCAGTTCAAACATCCCTGTTCAGTCCCAATTAATCTTTTAGCTAGAGGTTACATAGGTTCAAAATATTTGTTTTTATATATCCTCAATTCCTCAGGAGAGTTGCGGGGAAATATTTATGTCCAATATAGAAACTGGTGATACCTGTGTCTTTTCTGGTGATGCAAAAGTTGCTGGAGAATTTGCAAGTGGGAAGAAGTGGAGTGATATTTGGAAATCTGACTTTTTTTTAAGGGTAATTTAGCAAGCAAACCACATATGGACAATATACAAAAGCTCTGGTGAGAAAATCCTTCAGTACCCATTACAGGCCTGTTACATAGGCTGTGTGAGGATGCAGATGATCTCGATCTAACCCAAAGGAGATCAAAGTTCTTACCTACAGTGATCTGCTGGCTGATAAAATGAATACCTCTCTATATAAAATTCACTGTGCACATGTTGTCACTGGGTAAAAAAATCCGCAGTACTAGAATTATGTGCACACTGTTCATTACAAATTAAAGGGGACATTGGTGGGAAGGTGGGGAGACCTCCAGTGTCCCTGATGCCCTCACCTACAAGATGTGCATCCAGCTGCAGCTTGTAACCCTGCAGTTTAAGGAGTTGGAACCTGAAATGGATGAATTCTGGATCATCCAGGAGTTGGAGGGGTTGATAGTTATGACATGAAGAAAGGTGAGTTACACCCAAGGTGCAGGACACAGGAAACTGGGTGAGAGTCAGGAAGGGGAAATGTGGTTAAATAGCCTTCACAGAGTACTGTAATGGCCATGCCACACAACAACAGGTGGAGCACTTTAAAACTTTTGGGGGGGATTACCTGGCAGAGGAAAGTAAAGGGGTGATAGGGGATTGGTTAGTTAGGGGAACAGAACAAGAGGGGATGAATATCCTCGTGGTAAGGATTGCTAGAGCTAGTGTGGGGGGAGAAGGTGATGTGGTTAATAAGTTATAGAGGGAACAGGAGCCAGACTGACAGAACAGATAGTGGAGAGGGTGAATTGAATTGTATTGACTTTATTACATAAATTCTTCATATACATGAGGAGTAGAAATCTTTATGTTCCGTCTCTGTCTTATAGATAGATAGATAGATAGATACTTTATTCATCCCCATGGGGAAATTCAACTTTTTTTCCAATGTCCCATACACGTGTTGTAGCAAAACTAATTACATACAATACTTAACTCAGTAAAAAATATGATATGCATCTAAATCACTATCTCAAAAAGCATTCATAATAGCTTTTTAAAAGTTCTTAAGTCCTGGCGGTTGAATTGTAAAGCCTAATGGCATTGGGGAGTATTGACCTCTTCATCCTGTCTGAGGAGCATTGCATCGATAGTAACCTGTCGCTGAAACTGCTTCTCTGTCTCTGGATGGTGCTATGTAGAGGATGTTCAGAGTTATCCATAATTGACCGTAGCCTACTCAGCGCCCTTCGCTCAGCTACCGATGTTAAACTCTCCAGCACTTTGCCCACGACAGAGCCCGCCTTCCTTACCAGCTTATTAAGACGTGAGGCATCCCTCTTCTTAATGCTTCCTCCCCAACACGCCACCACAAAGAAGAGGGCGCTCTCCACAACTGACCTATAGAACATCTTCAGCATCTCACTACAGACATTGAATGACGCCAACCTTCTAAGGAAGTACAGTCGACTCTGTGCCTTCCTGCACAAGGCATCTGTGTTGGCAGTCCAGTCTAGCTTCTCGTCTAACTGTACTCCCAGATACTTGTAGGTCTTAACCTGCTCCACACATTCTCCATTAATGATCACTGGCTCCATATGAGGCCTAGATATTGTGCAATGTGTAAATTTATATTAATTTATAATAAATAGTTTGTACATAGGACAGTCAATATAGCATAGAAATCAATCAATTAGTCTGATGGCCTGGTGGAAGATAATGTCCTAGTGCCTGTTGGTCCTTTTCCTATGGGACCATTTCCTGGACGGTAGCAGTTCGAACGGTTTGTAGTTGTGGTGAATTGGGTCCCAAATATCCTTTGGGCCTTTTTTACACACCGATCTCTGTAAATGTCCTGAATCATGGGAAGTTCATGTCTACAGATATGCTGGGCTGTCCGCACCACTCTCTGCAGGTTCCTGCGATTAAGGGAAGTACAGTTCCTGTACCAGACAGTGATGCAGGCAGTAAGGGTGCTCTCAACTTCTTCAACCATCTGAGGTGGAAGAGGTGCTTTTATGCTTTTTTTCTCAACACAGCTGGTATGTACAGACCACGTGAGATCCTTGGTGATGTTTATACCACGGAACTTAAAGCTGTTCACCCTCTCGACCCCAGATCCATTGATGGCAAAAGCGTACCCTGTCTTCATTCTTTCTGTTGTCCACAATCAGCTCCTTTGTTTTGTGGCAATGAGGGAGAGATTGTTTTCTTGACACCAGTCAGATGTTGTTCAGACCCCAGACAGAGTCAGCAATCAAGTGGCTGAGCATGGTGCGATGAATGTGCTGAGCTGTGTATATCACAATGCAAGAAGCATGGTAGGAAAGCCAGATGTGCTCAGGACAGGGAATTATGATATTGTAGCCATTACTGGAACTTGGTTGCACCCAACAGTCTGAGGGATTTAGAGGAATAAATTTGTAGAGAGATCGCAGAACATGCCAAGAAACAAAGGTTGATTCAGTAAGTGATTTTGACTTTCCATATATTGACTGGGACTCCCATAGTGTAAACGGATTAGATGGGGTAAAGTTTGTCAAATGTGCCCTTAATCAGTGCATAGAATTCCCTATGTAGAAGTGTACAATTAGCTGTTAGGAACTGATTCAGGGCTGGTGACAGATTAGTGATCATAATGACATGAAATTGAAAATAAAGATGGAAAAAGAGAGGTCTGGACCATGGGCTGAGATTCTAAATTGGAGAAAGGTCAGTTTTGATGGTATCACAAAGGATCTGACAAGTGTGGCTTGGGACAGGCTGTTTTCTGGCAAAGGAGTACTTGGTAAGTGGGAGGCCTTCAGAAGTGAAATTTTGAGTGTATGGAGTTTGCATGTGTCTGTCAAAATAAATATTGAAAGGAACCTGGTGCAGGGAACCTTGCTTTTCAAGAGATATTGAAGGCCCGGATATTTTGTTCCTCTAAATGCCTCAGACTGTTGGGTGCTACCAAGACTCATTAATGACTACAATATCATGATTCCACGCACTGAGCTCATCTGACTTTTTTTTACTCATCTTCTGTTAGTTTCCAAAAGCTTCCCAATAGTTTTTGCTCTTTTGTTTGCCCTCTCTTTGGCTTTTATGTTGGCTTTGGCATCTCATTTCAGCCACGGTTGTGTCCTCCTGCCTTTCCAATGCTTCCACTTCTTTGGGATGTATCGATCACTCATTTCCCGAATTGCTCCCAGAAACTCCAGCCATTGCTGCTCCGTTGTCACTCCTACCTTTCCCCTTACAAGTTTGGCCATCTTCTCTGTCATAGAAACATGGAGAAGTTCAGTACAGAAACAGGCTATTTAGCCCATCTTGCCAATGTCAAAAAAAATAAATAAATTGTCGAATGCAAGTATCTACACCGGGACCATCGCCCTCCATAACCCTACCATCCAGGCTCCCATCCAAATTGCTTTGAAATGGTGAAACCGAGCTCATATTCACCACGTGCTGGCATCTCATTCCACACTCTCACAACTATTTCAGTGAAGAGCTTTTCCACACACTCCCGTTAAATTTTCACCTTCGCCACTTACCCATCACTTGGGTTGAACTTCACTGTAACAGTGTGATGCCAGATCACACCTTGAGAACCCAAGTGCTCTCGTCTGAAATGTTGTCCTTCACACATTGATGGATTTTGTAAATCATTTTACAGGTTAAAAATGACAAGGAATTTGTCTACGGGAATCTTGAACAGAACACGCCGGTTTTGCTGTCTCTATCCAGATATTTAAGAAGAGGAGCAAAGGATTTATTCAACCATCCTTCTGCTCAGACTGTGTGGAGGGATTCACTCGTTCACCTGACCGACTGGCACGCCCGTCATTTTACCGAAGGGAAAGGCCGTTCACCTGCTCAGTCTGTGGGAATGGTTTCACTCGGTCATCTCAACTGAAGGGTCATCAGCAAGTTCACACTGGGACAAGGCCATACACCTGTTCTGTGTGTGAGAAGGGATTCAGTCGGTCAACCCACCTGTGGACACAACAGTTAGTTCACACTGGCCAGAGGTTGGGCTTCTGCTGAATTTGTGGGGAAGGATTCACTCGGTCAACTGACCTAATGGCTCACCAGCGAGTTCACACTGGAGAGAGGCCATTCACCTGTTCAGACTGTGAGAAGGAATTCACTCAGTCATCCCAACTGAGGGTACATCAGCGAGTTCACACTGGGGTGAGGCCATTCATCTGCTCAGACTGCGGGAAGGGATTCACTTGTCCATCTGAACTGAAGATACATCAGCGAGTTCACACTGGAGAGAGGTCATTCACCTGCTCAGACTGTGGGAAGGGATTCACATTGTCATCTCAATTACTGAGACACCAGTTAGTTCACACTGGAGAGAGGTCGTTCACCTGCTCAGTCTTTGGGCAGGGATTCACTCAGTCATCGCAACTGAAGGTACATCAGCGAGTTCACACTGGAGAGAGGCCATTCACCTGCTCAGACTGTGGGAAGGGATTCTCTCAGTCATCTAAACTGAAGGTACATCAGCGAGTTCACACTGGGGAGAGGCCGTTCACCTGCTCAGACTGTGGGAAGAGATCCACTCAGTCATCTAACCTTATGTAACTCTCGTTTCGGTTAGCATCTTAATATTGGGGGTGATAGCCCCCACCCCCCCCCCCCCCAGTCCGGCCAAACTTAAGAAATCTCGTCTGGCTGGATGCTGCATGATGTGTCCCCTGTTACAGATCAGTACCCCGAAATAACAAATGGTACACAATATGCGATTAAACGGTTGAGCTTTATAAATCTTACTTTGACTTTAGGGTTAGTAAAGAAAATGAAAATAAAAGAAACTGGGCCCAATCTCTCCATTCACATCTTCTCATCTCTCGCTTGCAAACCACAAAAATCTCTCTTCCAGACTCACAAGAAAGAACAACATTTCTGTCATTGGATAGCCCCACACTCCAAAACCCTGTTGCCTCTAGTCGTAACCTAAACATTGCTGCTACAGAGAAACCATTACCTCAGCAGTGAAACATTACAGAGAGGCCATTACATGAGCAGTGAAACCTTGCAGCATGTTACACTTGTGACACACTACCGTGTTCACACTGGGGAGAAAGTTTCAATGAGCTGCATGCTGGAAATTTGCAGCTCCGGTGTACAGCATTCTTTATAGTAATTTTTATCTCATTTACATTTCGGTTTTATTAGCATGCCCAATCAATTTTTAATTGCTTATCATCTATTCATTAACTAATCAATCGCTCTTGCCTAGCTCTCGGTGTGCCACCATTATTTCTCTCCAGTTCGCATTGGGGCCCTATTCCTGGCCAAGGCTATTTTTCCAGACAACCTCCCTCACATTACAATTCCTACTCGTACCATCCTGTCCGCCGCCGTTAGCTCTTACTAAACAAAGGCTGAGTATAATACATGGAGTACATTTCAGCTAATTAGTGCTGCTAGCTAAACAGGTGTTCTGTAATTGCCACAGTATGCAGCTAAGAGAGTATAAAGTATCTAGTTAAAACAATACACAGCAAAATGTGTCTAGTAAAATAATACATAGTAATATTCAGTACCTAGAAGTGATTACATAGTATAGTAAATAGCTAGTACATAGTGATTATATTTCAGGTATATATAATGATTATGTCAGGTATATTTCTCAATATAATCCCCCTTTTGAGACCCACAGGGTCTCACACAGAAAGAGAACACTCAGAGGCCGTGCACAAAAGCCAAAATAAAGTCCAGCATTTTAATCCCAAATTTGGGTCAACTACAATTTCCGTACTCGGAGCTCAAAATGATCTCTTTCTGTTACCCTAGGCTGCTGAGCCAAAAACCTGTCCCTCCGTAGCTGAGACAGGAAAAAGGACTCAGACACCTTTACAGACTAGTGTCCACATCATTAACACCCTCCAGTCCATCTGATGCATCGCGCAGACTGTAACAGTACATCATCAGTTTTTCTCCATGTCTGGGGCCAGATTCAACAATTTCCAGGAGCATCGGGAATTGTTTTGCTGTCGCACGCACTATCAAAGTCTTGAGACATGGAAGAAAACAGCACAGAATAAATGCACAACTTATCAATACAACACCTGCAGCTATTGACATTTTGGTCAGCCACGCACCCCATCCCTCTAGTCTGCTTTCTAACCAGTTTGCCCATAACTCCTCTGCCCCCCTCCTTGGGACTTCCAGTCCTGTCTGTGCTGTTGCTTAAATCTACTCTGTCCCTGATAGGGCATCTGTGGAAATGCTCCTCCGAAGACAGTCATTATTGGCATGGGGTTTTCTGGCCCTTGACTGACAGAATGGCCGGTTGCTCCATCTAATGGTGTAATGGCTGTACTCACACTGGTGGTGGCTGGCAGCATCTTATTGCTTTTTTCTTTTTCTTTCTTTTTCAGTTCTTCGAGCTGCATTTGCAATAGCTTTCGCTGCACCTCTTCTGTCTGCTCAGCCAGCTTTCATTTGTCTCTCCGATATTTCTCCACCGCGAGGACTACGTGATCGCTGAATGCTTCTGGGGTCAGCGACGACAGCCCAACTACTTCCGCCAATTTAGACTTGACCAGTGGAGGCATTGCATCCAGAATGCTCTGTCGGAACCGGGAGTTCAGAAAGAAATTATTTTCCACCTATTGCTCAGTCTCCAATCTCCACTTTTTCAAGTGGTTTTCTACAAAGGCTGCTGGGTTTTCAGTGTCTCCCAGTGGTTCCCCATTTAAGGATTTGGGATCCACTCTGGGCGGATAAAGCTTCCTGAGGGCCTGCCATACCCTCTGCCTCACTGGATCAAAATTGGTCCCATCAGTCTGTGGGCTGTCCACATTCTATAAGCCAGCCATTTCCATCAGTTCTTTTAGCTTGGAAGTTCCCATCAACCTTATCAGCAGTGCCTTCAAATCTCCCATAGCCAACAATCGTCCCGTTGTTTCCTCCTCAAAGGCTCTAATCCACTTTCTTCCCCCCCCCCCCCCCGTGCAGACTAGGCAGAGTATTTTTCAGCCCTTCCAGGTCCTGGGATCCCTAAGGTATATACTGTACTTGTCCTGATCCTTTTACCAGCAATGGCAGAATTTCCTTTCCCCCGTTCCATGTAATCAAGCTTCCTTCCGCACTTGGTTCTTCATCTATTGCTGACCCTATTTCTACTGGCTGCCACTCATGCCTCCTTGGGGTATACCTTCTGCCTTGCTCCTTCTCTCCTCTAGTCCCCTCTTCCATCTCCAATATCTGTCTCTGTTCTCTCTCGTGCTTCCTCCAAAGCTTTCTCGTCTCCTACCTTCCTCCATCTTCCTCTCAACTCACTCCGTTCTTGCCGTCTAGATGATTCCTGTTCTCTTCTAGTCTGTCCGTCTCTACAGTATAACCGATACTCCTCATAATCCCTCTTCTCTTTCAGCTGCTGTAGCCTTTCCACTTCTCTTTCCATCTCCCTTCTTTCCTGTTCCATCCTTAACTTTTCTCCCTCTATCTCGTTCCTCAGCACCTCTCTCACCCTCTCATATTTCCTTCTTTCCTCCTCAGGGTCCCAGACCTCTACTTCCCCCTGCAGGCTTACTGTTCCTGATATCATGGGGCACTGCTTGGGTGTTCCCTTCTCATAATAGGGAGGGGGTCTTTCTACTTCTTTCAGATTCGGGTATGGAGCTGAAGCCGGGTTTCTGTTAGGCTTTTCCTCTCCCCCACCCGACTGTTTTTCCTGTTCCCTGTTGTCTTTTTCGTTTATTATCAATATCCTGCCTGTCTTTCTCAATCTCTCTCCCTCCATCCTAAAAGGTTTCAGTACTTCCATCTCCTGCTCTCTCCTTTCCTCCCTTTTCTTGGACATATCGTTTGGTTTATGATTTTTAATTAGAGCTTCCATCTCTTCACACAAGCTTACATCGAATGTCCCTTCTTTTGGCCATTTCCTGCGCAGGTTTTTGGTTCTTTTTCCCATTTCTCTGAAATTGCAATAATCTCACCTCTACTTACCGGGAATTTCTTGCACAGTATGTATACTGCTGTTCTTTTTTCTTCCGCCATGTTATTCTCTTCTTCTCTTAGGTATTATTTCTTTAAAAAAATCTCACAGTTCAAATACCTCCCCGATCCTACCTCCACGCCTGGCCCTACAGTGTTCAAGCAATTTATCAAATTCTCCTTACCTTGTATTCCGTTCTGTCCGAGCAGCCCTCAACCTAGGGCAGTACTCACTGAAGTTTCTCTTCACTCTCCCTGCCCGTTCAACCCGTTCAGTATCCACAGGGATTAACCAACACCACGTGGAATTTTCTTCACTCTCCCTGCCCGTTCAGCCCTTCATTTCATACGAAGCAGTATCCACAGGGATTTTCTCTATTTTTCCTTTCCCTGCCCGTTCAGCCCTTCGCTTTGTGCGAAGCGGTATCCACAGGATCTTACCAACACCACGTGGAATTTTCTTTACTCAACTTCTTATTACCTTATTCGTACTTACCCCCACTGCAGTGTTCTCGATCAATCCTCTGAGCCTCCTGTTAAACCCCCAATTCTGCCAGATTCTTTGGATCGGAGAGACCCTTCGGAAGTTGGTACACATCTCTGAGTCCCCAAGACCCCCAAAACCAACAGAATTTTTGTCCAAATTGTCGCAAAAAGAGCTTATATTTTTTCTGGGTGCACCCGTAATTCTGTTAGCTCTGTGAGGGGTCTCGAGGGACTGGGAAGCGGCATCAACCCGCCGAATCCTTTTCTCGGGTCTCTTTCCAAACCTGTTAGCGACGCCAATTTTGTCGTGGCTACTTGAAATGACCAGGAGACGCAGACAATTCTTCGAGAAGTTTAAACCTTTATTTGCAAACAAAGGCTGAGGCAATCAATGAACTTATCACCGAAAGCCCACCGAGCTCCGGTGTTCAGCATTCTTTATAGTAATTTCTTATCTCAATTACATTTTCGGTTTTATCAGCATACCCAATAAATTTTTAGTTGCATATCATCTATACATTATCTAATTTAAGGCTCTTGCCTCGCTGTCGGTGCGCCACCAGTATTTCTTACCGGTTCACATCTTGGGGCCTCATTCCTGGCCACAGTTCTTCCTCAGTCAGCTTCCCTCAACCTCCCTCACTTCACATTTCCTGTTCATACCATCCTGTCTGCCACCGTTATCTCTTCATAAGCCATGCTGTTGTATAATATATGGAGTACATTTCAGTTAATTAGTGCTGCTAATGCTAAACAGGTGTTCTTTGACTGCCACGGTATGTAGCTTAGAGAATACAAGTTATCTAGTAAAACAATGCATAGCGAAATGCGTCTAGTAAAATAATACATAGTAATATTCAGTACATAGCAGTGATTACATAGTATAGTAAAGACACAGAATGAAACAGCATTAGAATTGGCCGAGAGCACCTCGCAATTGAGAAATGAGCGTGCTTGTCTGTCTCCAGACAGCAGGTTTGACCAGTTTTAGCTGAAAAATGAAAAATAATGATAATAATGCGAATTATCGAGAGTGAATGCAGGAGATTCAACATACAGATGCTCGGATGGGAATTTATTAGAAATCAGAAAGTGAGATGACAGTCCTTCCATTATGAAAAATAATCATCGCGGTGGGGGGGGGCGGTTCCATTGAAATGTGGACACTTATCAACCCAATGCATGAATTCTGTAGTGTTCAGCACTTCGCCATGTCAGGTTTGTCTAATGTGAAAGAACAGTGCAACGATTACTGTAAGTTCCAGCAGACTGCTAACTCTCTATTTCGTTTCATTCTTATGCAAAAGAGTAAAGTAGTGAATGCGAGGCATTTCCGCCGATTTGACTTGAACCTCCTCAGAATCGGACCCGCTCTATATTGTCGAAAGGGCGTAGCGGTGACGAGAGCGGAAATATGGTGAATACAAGTAAAAGTCAGGTTAGTTATTAGAAGGAAGTGGACGTTAAGTTTAGTGGGCTGTTCCTGTGCTGTGACTCTCTCGGGCTCGAAACTATTTTCATTTCTCACCGCTGCTACGTTATCCGATGATCGCCAGTTTTGTAGTTTCAAATGGATGACACTGCGACCATCGTTGAGAAGAACTTAGCTATTTTGTTTATTAACGAGTTGAAATGTTGATATGAATGGACATTTCGCTGCCCTGATGAACTGCTCTCTGAACTTGGACTGTGTTACTGCATAAATAAACGTGTTTGTGCAGCAATTTAATATCATCAGCATGGATCCAGATTGATCAGCTATATATTCCGAATTTAATTATTTCGATTCAATCCAGTACTGGTGTTATACAAAAAATCGGCAACCATCACTGACCACAAGATGATGAAGCTTCCGGAGATGGTGAGCAGTAAGATCAGAGACCTCCTCCTGCTCTCCATCTCCGGATCACTTCCGTTCTCCGCCTTGCTGTGACCCCTCAGCCCCTTCCGGATACGACTAGTCACTAAAACGTGTCTCACTGTCAGACCATTGAACAGTAATATAACAAGAACGGGAGTAATGGCGTTAGAACGGCAGAAAACCATCTGTATCCCACCCACCCGTGATCGGTAAAGTAAGCAGACTTTATAATACAGTCCCAGGGTACATCGTCAATCACTTTGACTGGATGAAATATAAAGATGTAGGGTATATTTTTAAAGAATTGGAACACGCCGGTTGTTGTCACAACCACAGCCGCAGTTTTCCCGGTGCAATACTTTGCTTTGCGCTTCTGGCAACAAATGGCGACAAACCGATCAAAGGTAAAAGTGACAGTGAACCAGACAGAACAGCCCGTGGCTGCTATTCCCACCGCAAAGATCACACTGCATACGGGGGTGATGTCCAGGAATGTCCCGGGGAAGTAAACGATACGGATCTGCCAAAGTATGACCTGGAAGATGATGGTTAGTAGGTCCGCCGTTGCCATCGCCACCAGATAGCGAGTGGTGCAGGTGGAGAGGCCGCATTTACCCCTGGACAGGATCACAATCGCCACTAAATCCACTGGGGGAACAGTAAAAATAATTAGTTAATTATTCTCTCGCCGCTCGCTATGTCTCAGTGCGGAGTAAATGAACACCAATCAAACTGTGCAGATAGCTCACTTCAGGCGATTTAAAATGTGTAAAGCGCGAGTCTCAAATCTCTGAAAGTGTGATGCTGTGTGAAATTATACGACACTCAGGACCGGAAAAGGACCAGTGCTTGAGAAGGACGCTTTGTCAACTGATCACCGAGGGCGCTCTAGAGAAATCTATATAAATCTCCTACCATCAGGTTTTTCACTGATGTATAAAGCCTGGATACCTCCACAATCTTATCAGCAATGGTGATTGCTGCATCCCCGTCACCTGCGTTCTGGCACTCTCTGCATACAGCGAATACCCGCTCGCTCCGCCTCTGTACATTTACAAAGTTGAATATTCAAAACAAAGTTATTTTCCCCGCTCGCATGCCTTCGTCTCCTCTTCGACTTCCCTTATGTTACCCACCTACACAGCTGGCTTCTTTTAAATTTCATTAATACTTTTTGACGAATTCGTACACAATACGTCGATGTCCCCGGTCAGAAAGATCTTATTTTCGTATTTAAAGATACTGCCTGATCCCTGAGCGTTTCAGGTACTGTGCACGTTGGCACTGAAAGCTTCCATATTCCGAAGCAAAGGCAATCTACGTACTTCAATGAATTTGAGTCCTTTAGGAGTTGCTCCAGTTTACTGCAGCACAGTTCTAAATGTTTCGATGCTTGTTGTTCCAAAGTGGAGAATTACAAGAACCTCGCCCCGTTGTACCTCGATCGTACACCACCATGTGCGTTCTCCACTCCCCGTTCACTTCACTGACAACACGGACGTGGAAACAAAACGACACCTATTTGAATTTTCGAAACTCCCGATGGTTCAGAATATAACTCATCAGTGATGTCTACCACACGGCTGAATCTCACCGGCGTTTCGCATCCCAAATTCCCTTCAAAAATTGAATCAATTTCTTAAAACGCTGCACAATACATTAAAATTTGACTTTAAATCATTGTTTACTGTTGACACGTAAAAACACCAAGTAACCCGTAAAGATACCGAGAGCACTGGATTATCGGTGTTTACTCTGACAGTGGCTTATCGTTGATAAATCAAAGTTGCCTGCCATGAATCTAGAAAAAAAAAGTGACTCTATCTCCCCCGTCTCCCACTTTCAAATTCCAGTGTACATTCAGCTGAGACCACCGTTTATCCGCAGGGATCTTCTGAACGAACACAGAGTTTTGTCACAATGTCTGCAGCGCATTCTCTGGTACACGGCATCACAACGTTGTCGGTGACTGAATGCGTCCAAAGACAGTGGACACAGAATTGCAAATCTTGGTTTTCCTATGTTCTTACCAGGAGCTCCAATAACTGCAATAATCATGTAATATATCTTCCTCACAATGTAGAATGTTTCAAGCATACTGTGTCAGATTCACCCTGCTCCCAGCTGCAGCGATCTCGCTAAAGAAACTCTGAGCCGATGAATCTCCACGCTCAATCATTTATACCCGCTCCAGAACACCGAATACTCAAAACTGCACAAAGCTGACGTGTCTTCCAACAACAGGATTAAAAATAAACATGATGTCATTCAAGTAAATTCCCAATTGTGATGAGGTATGCACAGCTTGTCGTGAAATTGCAAAATCTCAAAGACAAAGAGATGACGACTCGAGAAGTCAGTGAATGGTGTTGCGAAACACTCTCAGGCTCACCTCCCGGTCTCACGGTGGTGAATGTTTTCTTGTCCATTCCTCGGCTCCATAGACTTTGTCATCATAGTCCTATGCTATACTGTCACTGGGCAGTCACTGCCCGGTTTCACTCCGGTAGCTTTGTCGGTTGCAGATCTTGGAATAGAAATATATTTGTCAATGCTGTCTGTAGGCTACTGTAAGATAGTGGGAAGCCTTAAACTAGCAAAGCGTCCAGGCTGACGAAGATACTGAACGCATGTAAAATGTTAATCTAATGAATTGTTACACACACACAAGATGTTGCAGGAACTCAGCAGATCAGGCAACATCTATAGTTATGAAAACCCTGTCCGAAACCTCTTCAAAATTAAGGCTCCAACGATCCCCTCAGCTCCATCACCAAAAAGCAGGACTTCCCAGTAGCCAGCCATTTCAATTTCTATCTCAAATCTTGTTCCGACATGTCGCTCCATGGCGTCCTCTTCTGCCACTCTCACGTTGGGGGAGTAACCGCTTACGTCTTGGCAACGATCAATATAATGGCATGAAGATGAATATCTCTATCTTCCCGTTTTCCCCCTCTCAATTTCTCTCTCCTTCATTCCCCCACTCTGGCCATATTCTCTTCTCCTGACCAACTTATCACCTCTACTTACTGCCCCTTTCTCCCATGATCTTCTCTCCTACTGGACTCGTTCATCTCCAGCTCTATGCTTTTTCACATTATCCGCAGCCATTTATTTCGTCCGTCTACTGCATCCACTTGGCTCCAAGTAACACCGTGTAGATTGTCCTCCTCTCCTCCGCAACCCCTTTATTTTCCAGTGGAAAGGTTGCGATCCGAAATACCGATTGCTCATTCATTTCCATAGACGCTACCTAACTTGCTTTCATCCTGCATTTTGTATGCACATCAAATTGGTGCAGTACCTCGCAGCGCAAACCTGCTCCCTTCAAAGTTCCCACCAGTATTTCAATCATTGTATACATGACCATTGAATTCATGCAATGGTCAGAGTATCTACATTCCTTACATTTGTACCAACAATGACTGTGTCAGATACGCTACATCGGTTGCGTTGTTGATAGTGAGGTACATAGTGGCATACACTTACTTGATAGATTTAAACTGCGCCTCTGCTCTAAATCTATAGCGATATTGTATATTCAGACTTTTTTGTTGTTTTTGCCGTGACGTGCTACTTGGAGGTATTTATGTACTGAATGGAGTGAACTGAATAAAAGATAAGAGCGTTTCAAGTGCCAGATACTCCTGGCGGTAATAAGCCTAAGGGTCGTCAGTTATGCTGTGAAATTGATCAACCTATCAATAGTCATCGAAGAGTACGTAATGGTAAATATTGAGGTACATGGCGATTGCTTTCATTGGATGAATATGGTCGGGAAATTGGCTAAGAGTGATGGGGTTCTCTGGCGCTCATTTAGAGAAGGACAAGGAAATGAGATTTCAAACATGAATGAAGGATGGATAGAGTGTAGTTCAATACATTCCGAAACCACGCCTTCACTTACGGGAGAGGTCATGATGCAGTGATCTATTATTCTGGTCTGATTAGAGCAGGTGACTTTTAGATGTGATTGCAGAGAAACCGATGCAGAAGGGTTTCACCGGGAAGTTGCCGAACATGGAACATTTCAGATATCAGCGGACAATTTATCATTCGCTTCCGGAAACGGAGGAGGAAGAGGTGCTTCATAAAGAAGTTTAAAAAATATTAGAGACATACAGGTGTTCGTAGTGGTTAACTATTTCTCCATATGTGGCGTATCTAATAATAAGGAATAGGTTTATTGGAAGTGGAAGTATTATCGTACTTTAGGGGAAGGTGTTGATTGTCTTCTGATGTCGGGATATGACGCAGCAATTTAGTTATAACACGGCGAAGCAGGCTACTGAACTTTAGTTCTCAATGATGTCTCTTTTACATTAGAATAAAAACAACCGTGTTTGGGTGCTCGGCCTCTGGAATACTTGCGAAAGGTTCACGTGGATATTCCTGCGTTCTCTGCTAAAGCTTATACCACTGACCTTAGGACAATTTCCCCTGTCTATGGCCTTCTCCACTGGCATCGTGAGGCAGAGCATGAACATCATCCACCTGACCGAAGTGCAAAGATTGGGTACAAACATCGATGTATTTTCTTCTTACAACGGCTGAACTGCTCTCTCGTTTCTTCTATAGTGATGTTCATTTCCCTTGCTCACATCTGTTTAAGAATATCCATCCCTGAGTAAGAATATCTAATCTTGAGCTGTTCTTGTTCACTGATTTGTACTTTATAGTTCTTTCTGGACTGCTTTTTCTGTCTGTCCGACTCTGTGTGTTTGTGTTTCTATCTATCTATCTATCTATCCGTCTGTCAGGCTGCCTGTTTCTTTGTCTGCTTGCCCCTCTAACTATATTTCATTCACCTGCTGTTGAGTCAGATATTGCGAATTTGATGGAGCGGAATTCACAAGGAGATTATCAATGAGAAGCACTTTTGGAATTTTGGAAATGATTATTTTCTCAATCTTACTGGGCCGATGCCCACAAGATTGAAACGCTGTGACATGCAAATGACGTCAGTTTGCCATTCGAATATTACTTCGACGGCATTTATAAAGGCCGACTGAATGTCATGATCCGGTAGCCAACAAGTCGGTAGAGTTTAATCTCTCACTTTTTGTCCCAGATTTAACAGCATTGATGATATATTGTTGGACGGACCAAGAGTGCAAAAGATAACTGAAGTTTCACGAGATCTGGCTGAGAAAACAAAGCACTGTCAGCCGATAATCAACTAAAATGAAAACTCAAGTTCGCAGGCCTAAAGACAAGCACGCCACGACTGAACATACAAAGGAACAATGTAAAAAGGAAGATTCAAGAGGGGATGAACATTAACGTAATGAAGATACAGTTCAAACCAGGGAAAAGTTCCAGTGTCATTTTCTCCAACATAACAACGACTGCAATCCAAGTTTCTGTACTCCTGTTCCCCGGAGTATGCTTAGATGCCGCTGTTACGTTTAGATTCAGACGGCCAATTATTGTCTGCCACCTTCGTTCATGGAAAGTCTGTACTTATAGGTCATCTACTGAGTACTCAGAGCTCAATTGTGAGAGACATTAATCTGTACAGGGGTTCTCCACCACCTGTAGCTCTCTGCGTACATCCACAAGACCATAAGGCTCCCCATTTCATACCTCCCGATATCTCTATCTCCCCATCCGGTGCAGTAGCACCCCACCCACCGAGCACTCCCCTCCCCCCATACCAGACAGTGATGCAGCCTGTCAGAGCTCTCTCCACGGTACATCGAGAGCAGATTTTGATTGTGTTCCTTGATATACCAAATCTCTTCAACTCCTAATTAAGTACAGCCGTTATCTTGCCTTCTTTGCAACTGCATCGATATGTTGGGACAAGGTTACGTCCTCAGAGATATTGCTTGCTCTCTCTACTTCTGATCCCTCCATGAGGATTGTTATGTATTCCTTCGTATTATCCTTCCTGAAATACAGAATAAGTTCATTCGTCTTAATGTCGTTCAGTGTAAGGTTGTTGCTGCGACGCTACTCAACTAGTTGGCATATTTCGCTCCAGTGTGCCCGCTAGGGTCCATCTGCGATTCTACCAAATATATTTGCATCATCGATAGATTTATAGTTGTTATTTGACAAGCACATTTGATGTCTCGATATGTAGATGGAGGTAAGGAGGATTGAGGGATATGGACATGGTAGGATGGAGAGATTAGAGTTTGAGTGTTTTTGATTTGCTTTCTGGTTGATATGGCAATACATTGTGGGCCGAAAGCCCTTCTCACGTATAGTTCTATGATCTGTGCTCCATGTTATATGAATTTCTTCTTTTTTTTCTTTCTAGATAGTTAAAACCACGTGTTTGCAGCTCTAGGCTCTAGTGACGCAATCGGTTAGGGCGCGGTACTCATACGGCTGTACACGGCGGAGAAATGCCGAGGCTGTGATTTCGAGCCTTACCTAGAGCACTCATGATCTTAATGCTTGCAACGCCCAGGTGACTGGGCGCTCTCAAGCTGAACATTCAACTGAAATGTTGCATTTGATTTTGTGCTTGTGAGACACTGTGCTTATTATTTTTTATTTAACTTCGCAGTGATACCTCTTTGACTTTGATCTGGGCAAGAGAGCATGAGTTTACAAGCGTCGCAGTATATCCTCCCTTATTCACTACAAGACATGTGCCCATATTGCTGCAAGCATTTTTCGTCTTTGGTACAACACGCGTAGCCCCACGTCCCGTTGTTGAACTTATCTGAATAAGTGGTTTCTTTGTTGAGTCAAGGCATCACGTGTCCCCCATATCTCTGTCTTCTCAATTCAATTAATAGAATAGTGAAGTAACGAGCCCGACCTTTCCTGAAGCCATACTTCAGAAAACGCTCTAACTGCACTTCGCCTTGGTTCGTTCTGCTGTCGATTAAACTCAATGTTTACTTGCATCGGCGAATAGTTTCAGGCACACGCCTGAAATATTAATCGTAGCCTCAATACCGTAAATGGTATCGACATGTCATTACCTCTGTCCCTGTCTCAACATGAAGCTATATTTCAGGACAGATTTATAAATTAATTCTCACATGTCGCGTGGTCACCAACCTCTGTTAAATACATGACACCTCCCCTGATTCTACTGGTATGCTGAACTTCTGTTTCCAATGGTAAGATCTTTCCGGCTACAATGCGATCACTCCACTGCGACATCAGAGCTGATCGACTTGCCGCTCCGTTCCTGAAGGTTATTGTTACCGATATAATTTTCGTTCACAATAGGTCGTTTAATTGGCCGTTAATGTTTTGGTCTTGTTGCAATCCGCCGGATCAGATTGGAACATGATCATTAATGAAGTATCAGTCTGATGGTAAGTCTGGTGCTGGTGCGGACTCGGTGGGACGATTGGCCGTAATTCATTACTCCACAGCCGGCATCATCTCACAAGTATGTCTGGCTTGAAACGCATTCTGTTGTCTATAAATGTATCGGCACATGGTTCAGTCACTCACTTCAATTAATTTATAATCTGATGTGAAGAGAACGTCCGAGAGTGACAGGGTGAGAAATCTTAAAGGCATTGCTGAAATGAGCACATGAGCCGGGGCGCCACCCTGAGGAGACTGCTGGAATTGAGACTAATGAAGATGTTTTTATTCCTTGCTTTATAGATCCAACATAGTTCAGTTACCTGTTACATGTCGCGCCCTGACCAACATGAAATTGTTAATGCATATCATTTTATATCGCGCATAATTTTAATACTTGATATTGAAAGCGGAACGGAACGGTTGGCAACATTTAGTTCTTATTGCTGTACTTCAGAGAAGGGTGGGATGCCTCGGGTCTTTGCTCAAAAGCACAGTTTCTGTAGTGTAGTAGTTATCACGTTCGCTTCACACGCGAAAGGTTCCCAGTTCAATCCTGGGCAGAATCATTCTTCGGGATGAAATTGAGACTCAACTTTTCAGTTCGTGTTCAAGTTTACTGTCATGGGCATCCAAGGTGTAAATGTCATGAAAGATCGCTTTCCTAGCAGCAGCACGTAGTATTTCAAACCTGACAAATGTAGATTAAATAAATAAGAAAGAATAAATATGATATTTAATTTTCAGGAGAAAATAAACAGATTTGAGCAAATGGATATTTATGGATGATCCGGGCTGCGTTATCGGAGAATTAGCATTTCGAAGCTGTTGTCGCAGAGCTGAGGATGCGTTATGGTTTCAACCGAGCACAGACAAACAGAAAAGCTTCAGCACAAAGCAGGCGCTTCGGCCCGCAATGCTGTTCCGAACATGTACGCACTTTACGCAAATTACCAAGCGTTACCATAGCTCTCTATCTTCTAAGCTCCATGTACCTCTCCAGTAGACTCTTAAAAGACCCTATCGTAGCTGCCTCCACCATCCCCGCCGGCAGCCCATTCCATGGACTCACTACTCACTGCGTAAAATCTTACCCCTGACATCTCTTCCGTACCTACTTCCAAGCACTTAAAACTCTGCCCTCTCGTGCTAGTCATTTCAGCCCTGGAAATAAAAAGACTCTGACTGTCCTCACAATCAATGCCCCTCATCATCTTATACACCTCTAATCCTCCGTCGCTCCAAGGAGAAAAGGCCGTTTTCACTCAACCTGTTCTCATAAGGCATGCTCCCCAATCCAGGATTTCTATAGCTCCCACATTCTTCCTGTAATAACGTGGCCAGAACTGAGTACAGTCCTCCAAGTGGGGTCTGACCACGGTCCTATAAAGTTGTAACGTTATGTCCCGGCTCCAAAACACAATCCCATTTTTAAGCGGAGATTGACAGGTTCTTGATTAATAACCCTGTCAAAGGTGACGGAGATACGGCAGGGGAAAGGCATTGAGAGGGATAATATATCAACCATAATGGAACGGACGGAATGGCCGGGTTCTGCCCCAATATCTTCTGGTATTATGGCCAAATTTATTAAGATTATTAGAACTCCCAGCTTTGAATTATTATTCATAACTCCCAGCCAAGCCCTCTATATTTCGTGTGACAAAAGATGTAGGCTCTGAATTCGTAACCTATCGTAACCTATCACGATCAGCACCGGATTCGAACTCACTCGTGCAAAGTACGATGGATTAACAGTCTATCGCCTTAACCTCTCGGCCACCTCGTCTGCTCTTCAACCGTTTGTGTTTTATTTTTCTGAGTTTATTTCCGATCACTTGCAATCCCCGCTTATGTTTCACACATTTGTTTTCATATTCCAGTTCTATTTTCCTTGGCTGCCATGGTTACCAGAATTCCTAGGCACGGATAAGGATAATATCACGATATGCGCCAACCACAGGAGAAAGGAACTAACTTTGAAAGGCACATCGGACGCTCTGATCGTGCTGCGTTAGAAGTATTGATTCCGTGCAGTGTAGACCCGTGAAACCTGTGAGTATTTTTAGTTGTGCAATGAGCAGTGGGCAGCTGTGCAAATGTCTTCGGTCCATTTTTAAAAGGTTTATATTCAAACACAAATGCATTGTAAAATATGCCAAATTTTCCATGAATCAAGCATTTTAAAATGGAAGTATAAAAAACGACATTTAAATATTCTTTGTTAGATTGATTTAACTGTGCTAATTATATCCTTCACATACAGTATATGTTCAACTAGAGAGTCAATAAATGATAGAAATACAATTGTGTCAGCATCAGTTAAGCAGTCAGATGTCCTGGTGGAAGATGCTGTCCTAGAGTCTGTTGGACCTGCCTTTTGTGCTGCGTTGCCGTTCCCGGATCGAAGTTGATGGAATAGTTAGTGATTGGAGTGACTCTGACCCTTTTTACACACTGCTCTCTGTAACTGTCCTGAATTGTGAGAAGTACAAATGTATACATGTGCTGCGGTGTCCGCAGCGCTCTCTGCAGCGTTCTGCGATCGAGGGTAGTACAGTTCCCAAAAACAGGCAGTGATGCAGCCAGTCAGGATTCTCCCAATTGTGATTCTATTGAAATTTCATTGGATTCGGGGGCACAAGCCAAATTTTTTCAACCGTCTGAGGTAAAAGATGCCCACAGCCGGTATGTACAGACCACGTGAGATCCTCGGTGATGCTTATGCCGAGCAACTTAAAACTGATAACCCTCTCAACACCGGGCACGTTGATGTCAGTAGGCAGAGCATGTCATTTGCTTAGTCCAGCTGAAAATACATTTATTAGCATGTTTATTTTAATTAAGTTGTGGTATTTTACAAAATTAATTAAACTGAAACTTTTAAAATTTGCCTGATTGCAAAAACGTGGCTTTGCACCTAACACAGCGTAACTGCAGCCCGGAATAATAATAATAATAATAATAATAATAATATTAATAATAATAATAATAATAATAATAATAATAATAATAATAATAATAATAACAACAATACTTTATTGATCCTGAATGGGAAATTCTTTCGTTACAGCAGCAACTTTTATAAACACACTTATCAGCGTGCAGTCTTAACTAATGATAACTTACAGGATAATAAATAAACAATAATAAAGTAAAATAATATAAAATAACAATGTAAGAAATGAGAGAAACTGAGACTATTGCACTATGATATATTCTCCTGTCGCACAGGGATGAACTGTTGTATATCTTTATTGCATATGTTAGGAAATATTTTTTACAAAAATCCTTGTGGCAACAGTGCTGAATATTCTGTTGGAAAGGATGTTTTGCTCTTTATTCTGTAGGTCATGGAGAGGACGTGCCAGATTGTCCGGAATGTATAAGAGTTCGTTCAGTGAACTCCTCTCCACCCACCTCCTCTTGTAACAAACACGCTGGGCTGCATCCTAAACACAGACCTTCGCGCGACGAACTTAGAGCTGAGTCAATCTTCTCACCCAATGAAGCAAACATTAAAAGATTTTCAACACATAGGCACCGTTACAGACATCTTTGAAACTGTTTCGTTGTGAAATATGTATTTCTGGCTTTCATGTGTAGCCACACATTGCTAGTCACCTGTGAAGCACAGACCGTTAGAGTGGGAGCCCACAGCTCACAGGGCCAGAGCAACTGCAGAAAGCGTCTACTAGCGATTTATGATCCCCGGCAATTTTTCCTGACGACATCCAAAATAAATAGCGGCCCTGCCCATCCTACCGCCTTTCGGTAGCAGTTGTGTAAAAAACAGCAGCAGGCACTCCGCAAAAGTGTTCCTTTCACTGATCCATTTGTTTTTCCACTGCTGACAGAATTAGTTGGTTAAGTGACTTTTCACTGTTTATTTTAGCTCCGAACGTTTTAGTGTGCTGTGCTTTTATCTTAACCGATGTCTTTTCAGGGGAATTGGAAAGATCAGATCGAATCCACTGGTATTCCCAGTGACGAGTTAACCATCGCAGGCACTGCTGCATTTCCGGTTTTGTTGGCCATCGCTGGTTACCAACATTTACAGCAGATTTGAAAATAACTTGTTGCGGGGCGGTTGGCAGCACTGGGTTTGAATCTACCTTGGTCTGGGACAGTGATTCTCCTACTTCAGTCAGGGTATGAAGCTTAGGTATTGCGATTTTACGATGCAGACCTAGAAGACGCTGCTGCGACCGCATTGGTAATATTTCCTGTTGAGTGCCGCCGGCACTGGCTGATTTCCAGCATCTTCAGACTTTGCCCTGTTTGCAATATTGCGTTCGGGTTTAGTTGCCTTTGAACAGGGAAGGTGCCAACAAGATGGAACATATGCATTGAAGATCATCGAAGATGAAGACGGGACTCGAGGGACGTATTCCTCAGGCTGGATCTTCTTGCACTGGAAAGGTCGGAGAGGCGTCTTATATTATGTCGAGAGATAACGCGCTTAATCGTTTCCCCAGGGATGGCGAATTTAGTTGTATAGGGCATATATTAATGACGAGAGGGAAAGGATGTCAGGGGAACTGAAGAGTTAACCTTTTCTGCCGTTGTCTAAAATGACCTGCCAAGAACTTAGCTCAGTCACTTCGATCAACAGCATTTAGAGAGCACAGGAAAGTTACATCGACTAAAGGGATCTGCGGATACCAAAACGCTGTAGAGGTACATTGGCCAAGCCCAGCTAAATGAGACGATGCAAGCTGACAATCCTGTTCGGTATTGACCATTTGCGCTTTCCCGTGCTGTGTGTCTCTGTGATTTTTTGACTTCATGAATCTACATATAGTACGAAAACCTGTCACCGGGCTTGGATAGAAACCTGTATCGATAGCCGGTTCTGCTTACAGTCAATTGACTCAGCGGTGAGAAAGCCACCTTTGTCAAACAATACACGTCTAGGGTCGGTATGATGTGGCTCTCACCAAAGCGGAAAGTTGAGTTGAGACAATGGAACGGTGGAACCCCGATTGAGAGAATGCTGTGTAAATGCTGCCGAGACACAATTATCCGTAGGCATGAAATAACAGATCACAGTAGCAGGCAGCCGTCGATCCCAGGGGATCACGTGTTTGCTCGTCTGGTGGACTATGTCCTCTCCATGGTTCAAGACTGGGCGGGAGTTTTGAGGAAACGGCTGTTTGCCCACGTCTCTGGTGCAGTCTAAAGGAAGAGAAGCGCCAATGCAGCCTGGCACGACTATCATCGCAGAGGTTACCAGAGTGAATTTTAAACAAAATCAAACTGCCTTTGGGATCCCGGCTGCAGATTTCATCCTCGAGGTTTACTCCGGAAGCCTTTTCCCCGGGTGACGATGGCCGCAAGTCAGCGGAGACTGAAAAACAGTTTTGCTTGTCTACGGCGGGCTGCCGTCCGAGACTGACGATCCCCACCCGCTGGAGTAACAGATGGTACATCCATTCATTTATAAATAAACTGCATTTACTAATTTCAGCTTCATCAAACAGTTATTATGAAGAAAAGAACATAAAATAATAAAAAACAGAAAAGGCGCCATTGTAATTAAGCCAGTTTAAATGTGCATATTGCTGGAGCTTCTATCTTACAAAACCTGGGTGTGTCCGAAACTCACGGCGCCGACCTCTCATCCCTATTCACCGGTGGAACTTCCCATCTTGAACTCCTTCGACTTGCGAACTACCGCTTGCAATCGCACCTTCCAGTCGGATGGAATCCGACGGCCATCTCTCCCGATCTCCTCCCTGCGGTTCCCGCCACACCAAAAAAAAAGACCTCGATGCTCAACGATGTCCGACGTGAAACTTTCTCCTCTCATATTTCGCTAAAACACCAGGGCAGTACATTATTCCCCCGCCCCCGAAAAAAGTAGTCATTTTGTGTTGACTTTGCAATTGACTGAATCATTGTTAACAACGTAATAAAAATCTTAACCAGGACATTATAACTAGAATATGCCGTTTCTTCAAACCGACTCGGAACCAGTACTTTGTGTTATTCACTGGATATGAAACGTTTCCAGAAGTGATCAAGTTTGGCGTCAGTATATCATACCAAAACGATTGTGAAGGGTTAATACGAGCCGCATGAACAATGAATGATCGTTGCCGAACACATTAGGTTTTGGCCTCTGGTTGCCAAGTATTACAACAGGTTTGACAGGCAACCACACTGACGTTGTCGTATCTTATCCAGATTGTCCCATATGGTGATTAATTTGTGGAATTTGCATTATCCCAACCAGTGTTGAATGCCGCCAATAGATAAGGGAATTGTTTGAATTTACTTTCTTTTAACTTACTCTAGTTACACATTTTAATGTATCCTATACTTTTCATGTTGCGCTTCTCGATTAAAGAAGACATTTACTGAAGTTAAGTTAAGAATTGTGGTCATACGGACAGTTGTGTGAGGGTTTGTTGGCTGTACATAAATAATTAAGGGATACAGAAGAAACCGCACGTACTATCGAGGGAGCACCACTCCAGAGGAATTGAATGTTTAACGAAACACGAAGGACAACGAGGGAAATCTTTCAGCGGTGAGGGTCTGGAATTGACTGCATGGATGGTCGTGGAGGACGATCGACAGCATTGTCCCATGGGACTTCTTTAAACACACATCAATCGTGCTCTCTACAGTGAGAAAGGGCAAAGGAAAGATGCAAAATGTTTACTGCGGAGCTTGTTTGGCTTGACAAGAGTTGAGCCCTTTGTATTCTGAACGTAATAGCGGTTCTTGTGTTCTGTCCAGACTACACCCAGATTTACATGGTGGCTCAGTAATGGAGTTAGGTCCGGGTTACATTATTGTGAACCGCAAGGTCGGATGCTACTATCTGCAAACCCAAACATTTGTAGAAGTAGAAAATAAATCCTAAGCAACTATAGACTGCTTTGGGGAGAAAGCCTAAATACAGCCACATTTAATGCACCAAGTTACAATAAAAATAGATATTATTTTAACTTGATGCACTAGGTACTCACGACGAGAGAATTTGGTTGCACCATTGAAATTACGGTTGGGACAAAACAGATTGCTCCACTCAGTTGTGCTCATCGACTTGCGGACTGATCAAGAACGTCAGTTGGGATAGAGAGCAGATCCCTTTTGATATTCCAGTACGACAATATGAAGACAGGATATGTACTGTTGGAGTGATGTGGATGGATAGTAAGTCTCTAATCTAAAACTTCGGAAACAATACGGATCTCCGAAGCAAGCAGAAGCACATATATACAAAATTATTTAGGGTTTGTAACCACAGGAATTTTGGAAGAAATTGCATCCACTAATGATTCGCCCATATGGTCAGTTCAATGGAAGTTGTAGAGTCACCGGAGATGACTAAGAATAGAATCGAGTTATTCTTTTACAACATCTACTGTAGTCAAGAGTCCAGAGACAAGGATTAGACAGTGTATTTTAGCAAAGCGGTTTACTTTACTGGATATAAGTAATGATTTAGTTTTGTTGCATTGAAAAGTGAGTGTTAACATACATTTGTTTTCACTTGGCAAGGACAACACCATACATGGAACGGTCTGCTGTAATGATTTCACAGTTCCCCGACCATTTTCCACGAATGGTTTGCAAATGGACTGAATGCTCTTTCGTCTCCCCAGTGTTTACTTCAATATGTAGATGATCTCCTCGTACAAAGACCCGAGAGGAGCATTATGAAATACTTGAGAAACTACAATAACTCTTACAGGAGATGGGATTGAAGAGGAACCATGAAAATACTCAAGTAATGCAGCAGCAGGTTGGTTACCTGGGAGTGCTCATAACCTGGGGAGACGAGAGATTGATAAACAGGGTGTGGATGCTGTGATAAAACCACCTCTACTCACTGGCGTGAAGCGATTGAAGTTGTTTCTCAGGTTGGCGGAGTATAGCAGCGACCACGAATCGGAAAGATCAGATCGCAATCTGCCCATTTCCGAAGTTTAATGGACATTCGGGTAAGTACAGGAATTAAAAGGGTTTACAAAGTTATTGGTGAACTGAAGGAAAAGGAGAGCAACTCCAATAGACATCTCATTCATTATGAACAAAATGATCCAAAGTGTGTTTTTGTATGTATAACTACCAAATAGAAAGAAGGATTTCATACTGTCTGCAAAGTATTTGAAACAGTACATTTGCCTCCAATCCATGGGGCAGCGTCCTATCGACAAACAAAGGTCACAAACTTCACGAGGTCTGACCATCCAGCTTTTCCAGACCGGAATTGCACGGAGAGTAAATTCAGACATCTGGCTTCGTCGTTTGGACCTCAGAGAAAATGTGCCAAAGGAGGACATAGCATTTTTACCACAGAAGCCAGAATCAATGCGCATGAGAGGATTCGTCCCTCCATAGTCATTGGAATCAAATACTATCAAATTAATTTCTTTGAAGAATTCGTTTGCCTTCCTATAGAGAATGGCCATGCTGCGACGTTTTCAGCGCAGAAAGGCTTAGCGAATAGTCCGGCACGCCTGTCAGATCCGCAACACCTGTGGAAGAGCTGCAACTCTGCAGAAAGTGTGGGAAACATTGAGAAAGGACCAGCATTTGATTATGTAGTTTGTTCGCACTCCAATGAAGACTCAGGCTGACAGTGTTCTCACCCTGCTAACGGGTCCTGGATGCAAAAATAAATGAGCCCCGAAAGACTTAGAAGATGAGCCCTGTAAGGATTCTTACGTTTTGGCCGCCAACTACGTAAAAAACAATAATAATTCAAACAGTCACTGGCTTCGCACTGACATTATTTACATCTAATCCGATTTTTAATTTCAGTTCTGAATCGCAAAAAGAGACACATTCTAGACAGATTGACTAAACGTCATTTTGAACCGCTAACTCTTCATGGATCTCGATTAGACACCCCAGCCCTCATAGACGGAACAGAAGAAGAGCCAGTGAGCAATTTCAAGCCCCAGGCTGTCAATTTCTCCGAGTTTCTATCCTGGGCCCAACATAGGGATGACGCTGTAAAGACGGCAGAACAGCAGTTATATTTCATGAGGTGTTTCGGGAGATTTGGTATGGCATACACTCGCACGTTTCTGCAGATACACCGGGGAGAACATTCTAACCGGCTGTATTGTCGTATGGAATGCGGGGGCGGGGTGTTGGGGTTGGGGAGAAGAGTATCACTACACAGAACTGAGATAAGATGCGGAGAGTTGTACGCTGCACAGCTCCATAGCCTCTACAGAATAGAGGACAACTTCAAGAACGATGCCTCAGAAAGCCGGCGTCTCTCGTTAAACACCCACATCACCCAGGACATGCCCTGTTCACATTTCTACCACCTGGATACACTTAGCGGAGCCCGAAGGCAAACACTTAGAAATACAGGAACAGCTTTGTCCTCTTCACTATTTAATATCTGAATGGACATTGAAAACAACGAACGCTACCTGATGACATTTTATACTTTATTTAAATGTATAACTATATATTTACTTTATATATAGTTTATTTATGGTTACTTTATTAATTCAGTTTCTCTATTATAATGTATTAAGCTGTACTGCTGTCACAAAGTCAAAAAGAAAGTCACGGTGTATATCAGTGATATTAAAACTAATTCAGATTATAATCTGATGCGGACATATATTCTGTGTACTGCAGTGTGCAGCGTGGAATTAAAATGGTTAATTGAATCTGCCCCTCCCGCTAACATTGTTATTTGGATAAAATTAAGCACAGTCTCCCTGGGGCTAATTTGACTCCTTGGAGTGTCTGAAACAAATGAGTTCTTCATCAGCGATTCATTGACGTTAATAAAAGCAGCTGCTCCGCCTCTGACAGACACTAAAATCTGCAGAGGATGGAGAGCAGAAATCACAGCCTGACGGTAATCAATTCCACCATTCTGTCAGCGGATCTGAAGCTGATGAATGATACAGAAACGGAGAGAGAACTGAGAAAAGTCGATTTTAATGTTCAATGGATGGGAAAAGATGTGTTCTGGGCATTTACCGAGCTTACGGAACATTATGGCAGTTTACCACTCGAAGATCGGATTGTTTTGCTTCTTAAGGGTATCCAGCCAATCTACTTCGCTTTACTTGTTATTATTGCGGTTCCTGGTAAGTTTTGTTTTTATTCAACTATTCTTGATGCAAGTCATGTTGAGCTTTACACACAGTTCAATTTTACTCCACTCTCCCTGCCATTGTGCCTTTCCGTCTGCACTTATGTATAATTACAAATATGGCATTATTATGTCTTTATTTATACTCCCGACGATATATTTCGGTTCAAATAACCCTGTCTGAAAGAGCTCAGGTTTTTTGTTTTGTTTTTGTAATAGAATGAGAACTAACTAACTGGGCTAGGTTTTACAAAGAAATAAACACTTGGAAGCTTCTTTGCATACTACAAAGCTCTGCGGTCAGTTAAATGATCGCCTTATTTAGTTAATGCTAGTAAATTAATTAAGTCCACTCTGTATTGAAATTCCGATTTAACCTCTTGCTTTTGTTGACGTCTTAATGATCCGAAGGACTAACCGATCCAGACCTACTTCTCAAAATCAAACACGTTGCACATTAACAATTACAAGTTTTCTGATATTTTTCTAAATGTTCCCGTTATTTATCCCAATACTCTTTCATAAAATGACATATTTTTCTCTCCTACTTCCATTCTGGCTTATGTTCTCGATTCCGTATCTCCGCCCTCCGAGAGCTGTGCATTCGCAATAAAGTATCCAATTTGCAACTTCGGGTTTCCTCCCGTTTTCCCATCAGAATACATTTTCATGAGATGATATTCCAGGAAGTGCCTGCTGAAGCAGGGATATTGATTGGGTGCCAACTCCTCGAATCATACGTGTAGCCTGTCCAGCTTAGTTCTGATAATTTGCTTTCAATCAGCTCTCTGTAAATGCAGCCGCAGGATTTATTGGATTGTACTTCTTAAACACAATGGAGCCCTCGACAGGCAGCGATTAACAGAACACACTTCGTTCAGTTGGCCAACTTACTTCCTTTCTATTAATTACCATTTTGGTCACCACACCGTCTCGTTTTTTTCCCCCCGTATGTTAAGTTTTAATAAGTCTTTCTATTCGGAAGATCGTCCAATTAAAAAAAAAAAAAATCGCTCTTGTCTTTAATTCGACAGCTGTTACTGTAAGTATTCATGCAAGTAAATTCTATCCCCGAGAGAACGTCTGCAGTAATCTCTGCAATTATATAGGAGACAGGACGTCTAATCCTGCAGGGTCATTGTTGTTTTCAGTTTTTTTTTGTATTTCATATCATTATTCATCAAACCCTATCTGACTGTTTCTATTGTTACTCCTGTCGCTTTGTACCTTTGTGAAAAAAAAAAATCTGCAAGTTCTTGCTTTCTGCCGGCTTGCCGCATTCTCCGAGGAGAAAGTGACAACTTATCCCCTTCAAATCGCCTTTCATTTGCCATGATTTTCTCTCCCTTTGCTCCTTTCTTGCTATGTGTCTATTTCTATTTTCACCGTGTTGTTTTCTTAACCCTCCCTGTTCGCTGCCACATGCAGAACAAAACAAAACCGAGATGTTGTCCATTTGTCACGGGGCCCTTAGGGGGAAGATGAAGGTGCACGGTGTATTCTCACACCCCTGTACAATGAGAACAAAGACCTCATGCACGAAAATAGCGGAAATGTCAAAGATCGAATTGAAGATCTGGCTCGCTGTTCTATTCGAACGTCAGTGGCCTGTAAAGATGGGCAAAGTTTTTAGGAGGAGTTTACTAGTTTGAAAATAAGACCTGAACTCAGGTATTTATGAATTTATGAAAACATGAATTAACAATATTGTGTTAACAAGCTAAACTTGTTTTCACATATCGATGTCTATTTCCATTCTTTCAGGCAATTTGCTGACCATTCTGATCCTGTCACGTGGAAAATGCGGTCTCTCCAAATGTGTCACTCTCTATTTGGTGGCCATGGCCGCGGTGGATTTAATTGTCGTCATCTTTGACCTGATACTGAGGCACATCACGATGGTGTACTGGCGGCAATTTCACTTCCCCTGGCCAGTTCCGGTCTGTAATTTTCACGCCGTTATCCTTTATGCAGCGACAGACTGCTCTGTCTGGTTCACAGTCTCGTTCACCTTCGACCGGTTTGTCGCCATCTGTTGTCAGAAGTTGAAATCCACATATTGTACTGAGAGAACGGTGGCTGTGGTTCTGGGAACAGTGACCGTCCTCAACTGCCTGAAGGATTTGTTTTGGTATTTTATGCTGACGGGTGAATATAACCTTCTTAGTGATCCCTGGATTTGTTGGGGAAGAGGTGGTGTTGTTGGCTCAACTCTTTGGGCAACGATTGAATTCACTCATTATTTCCTCAACCCGGTCGCTCCTTTTTTTCTCATTCTCCTCTTCAACACTTTAACCGTAAAACAGATTTTAACAGCCAGCAGAGCTCGCAACAGACTTCGGGGTCAGAGCAGCGGGGAGAAGCCCAGAGACGCTGAGATGGAAAGTCGAAGAAAATCAATCATTTTACTCTTCGCCGTCTCTGGAAATTTCATCGTGTTGTGGGCGGTGTTCATGATCCACTCCATCTGGAATCGATTGTGGTGGCTGGGGTTTCGATCGATCGTTCTCCCTAATTTTGTGCAGAAGATGGGCTTCATCCTGCAGCACTTGAGTTGCTGCACGAACACGGCCATCTACGCAGTAACCCAGAGGAAGTTCCGGGAGCAGCTGAAGAGTGTATTTATTTATCCTGTTACTCTAATTGTGACTTTCAAAAAGCGGTGAGAGGTGAGGGACATAGAGTAGCAGATTCTGAAATGAATATGTCTCCCTCTATGTCCTTCCCGTCCCAGCGACTTTGTTCCTGTCCGCTTCTGACGCTTAGAGCGGCAATGAATGTCTTCCATCTCTCTCTGTACTTAGCTATCTTCTCTACTAGGCCCTAGGTGTGTTTCAGAGCTCTCAATTCTACCCCTACAGTACTGCGCCAGGTAATCATTGGTCTACCGTGTGGCCCCCGTCCAGTCAGCGTTCCAATGAATGTCTGTGCTGACGATAGGGTTTTGAGTCAATTCGGTTAATTACAACCGTTTAGTTTTGTATCCAGAGTGAATTGGTAAATTTTCTCGATGTCTCTGTATTATTTCCTTTCTAAGAAAAAAGTTGTTGTCATACTTCTTTCATTTTATAAAGAAAAAAAAAAGTAGCGTTATAAGTCATACATTAAAATGCAGGGTTTCGATTTCTATTTTGTCTATACTGGATTTTAACGCGGCTTCTAATCTTGCATCTCATGTCCTCTCTGCCCTTCAGTTTTTCTACTTCTACCTGTCCCTGATACACACACGTTCACAGATGCACAGGCACAGTCAGACTCAGGCAGATAGAAAGAGTGGACTAACACACATGAACGCACACACACACACACACACACACACACACACACGCACACATGCACACATGCACACACACACACACACACACACACACACACACACACACACACACACACACACACACACACACACACACACACACACAGATGCTAACTAAGAGGCTCACACAAACACAGACACGCACACATGAACACTAATCGATTTTCCGGCTCAGCTGTCAAATTAGCGTTCCACTTGTTTTCTATTGTAACTGCCACTCTGGTGTACATTGCTCCCAGGAGTAAAGCCGTCGATGATCATGGGAGATGGATGGTAGCTTGTAATTAATCGAAGTAAAAACAATCGGGTTTGAATGCAGACTGAAATACGTAATCGAGCCGGTAGACGACGGACTATTCTCAGGGCATGGCAGTCCATTCATTTTTCATCGGATGGCGGGGGAAGTCATCACGCACTTTATTTATATGAGATGCTGTTAGTCGGCGTCATGCACCATGTCAGAATTCAGAGTGTATGTGTCAGTAGCCACAAATATGGGATAAAATTCAGAATGAATTGGAGTCAGAGATCAAGCACACCGGCTTTGATCTCAGCAGGTTGGAGGGTCAGTTGTTTTGAGTAACTTATTTATATTAAAGGACACTTTCTACATAATTATACTGCCATCTCCCGGTAAACACGCCTCTACTTTTGAAATATATTATCGGAGAGAAGGCTTGAAGCATGTGTTAGCTTCAAAAATCAGGGTGCGCTGGTATAACACAACAGCGTCAGACGCTGTCACACGCTTACAGGATTACAAGATATGTTTCGGTCACTTGTCAAACACGGGAGCAAGAACTAAGGGATTTCATGTCAGTGTTCAACAAAGGCGTCCGTCATGGGGATCGGTTCTCAGGGAAAAGTGGCTTTGGAGGCAAATTAACATTCACAGCCTTCAAGCTATGGTGGGGTCTGGGATCACGCGTATTGGGTCAGCTCTCAGTGTGTAGTGGGGTATTATCTTCACTTGGAGTCGTATGACATGGTGATAGGTTCAGGCGATAGGTACATGTGTGCATCTATTCTCAGTGTGATCTCGGTCAGTGGTTACACATATGCAATCAGATAGCAGCGAGTAGTGTAGTTAGTGTTCGCAGACATCATGTCAAATATCATTAAATGTTGTGGCCAGAGGTCCGAATACAGCGTGTTGTGGCGTCCGGGGTCATACAATGGGGTTAGATAACAGGCTGCGGTAGCGTCAGTGTCACGTGTCCGAGTTTGCTCTCAGATTGTGGCTGTGTCAGGGGTCACGCACAATGTCACAAATCGGAGTGAATTTGGGTCGGTGGTATAAGCTCCCGGTTATCTCTGGGAGTGTGTTTCGGTCAGGCAACACCCACCGGGCTCAGATCTCAGGAAGATCTAGGTTAGGTTTCACACATAGGAGTCAGTGTATTATAGTTTCCGAGCTGTCCAAGGTCGCTGCATTGATTGTATTGTGATCACAGTCACACATCCAAATCAGGGCTGAGGGCCTGGTGGGGTCAGCAGTCAACCACTTCTGTAAAATGAAAGGGTATGATGGAGTCTAACCTTCACATGTCAGGGTCAGGTCTCAGTAAACAGTGCTGTTTAGGATCAGATTCGTGGTGGCGTCTCAGTGTGTGGCTGAATGAGAGTTGTCCGATCTGAGTAATGAATGGATGATATGTCTGGATGCCATGACAATGAAGGGCTTTCCCTGTAACTTGGTACAAATGATAACAATAAGTCAAACATGAAGCAAATTTTCCCCCATCCCTCCATAATCCGGCTCGTCCCAAAGGCGTCGCTCTGTACATGTCTCTCTTGTCCAATCCTCTTACCCCTCTGGCCTGCCTCTTACTTTTTATTCCTGCAAGTTAAGAAAGTGTCATATCTCCTCATTCTCCGCAATTCAGGGCCACAACCCACCTTTGCAGGTCAGGTGACAGTGCACCGGAGAAACTATCGGGGTCACCTTCTGTATCCGGTGCTCCCTGTGCGGCCTTCTGTACATCGGAGAGATTCGACGGAGAACAGGGATTCGCCACAAAAAGGAAATTTCCTAGTTCCAGTTGTACGAAAGGAAGGAGACCACACCCAAGTTGGTTGAAAATCACGTCACATTCCATCTAGATCGCCTGAACTGTGATTGCATTATGAATACATTTTTTCTAAATTATAATAATATCTCCGTCCACATTCAAACTTGTCCATTCCCACTTATTAGCCATGCTGATTTTCTCTTCTGCCCATCTCCTCTGCCTGGCGACCATTCCAGTCCTATTTCTCATGCTTGATTTTTTTTTCCTTCCTCGACTGATTCTCCCTTCTGCTCTTAATCGCTTCGTGTTATCACACCCAGATCTTTAATTTATCTCCCATCACCGAACTACCACCCCTCTGATGTCACCTATCGCCCTCTGTCTTGTAAACTCTTTATTCAGCCACTTCCCAGTCCCCATCTTCTTCGCCGATCCTTTTCAGTCCCGATGAAATTCTCGGCCCGACCTGTTTAGTGGGTTACTCCCCTCCATAAATCCGCCTGAGCTGTTGAGCTCGAGCAGCTTACTGCGTGTTATTCTCGATGGAACAAAAGAAACAGGGTGTGTAGTGTATCAATGTCCCTGTCATCTTATCAATCTCGTTCACAACTCGCCTACTCTTCGGCCGTTCGGGAGAACAGTTTTACAAAGTTTCCAGTGAAGTGAGGACCTTGATCTGATGAAAAACCCTTCAGCAATCTGCAACAGGTAAAATCCTTTGCTCACAATATCCTGGTTGTAAACTTCGCATGTCTTTCCCAGTTCAAAAAGACTTTATCAGCTGGGAGAAAGTACTCACCAGCACTAGGATATATTTCTGTACTCCAGGGCATGAAAATAAAGTGCACTTAAAATCGATCTGAAAGTTCATCCATCGTTCTTCCACAGGGTGGGTCTGTCATAAAACTGCTTCTGCAATGGATATATTTGGATGGAAGTGGGCATTGATAAAACAATTCTGACAATAATATGTTCATTTTCCATTTCTGGCCACCAAGACAGATTCTGCAACTGCTCAATCGACTCCGTGATGACCAAAATTGCAATGCTACCAATATTTCTTTTCCGTTGATGTTTTCGCGACACATATTTGTAATTAGTATCTACAAACAGATTCCGTAACTGTATGTTCAAATATTTCCCATATTCTTCAGATTTCCCTCGACGCTCCACCTGTGTTAACTCCGGTGTCATAGTCACGACCGGTAATTCCCCATTTACCCCTAATTTCCTTTGATAGCGGTACACCTTGTTTTCATCAGAATCTGCAGCATTAGAACCTCGGCTCTGCACCGACTAGTTGCAAGAGCGATGGTTTTGCCACTGAGGTAATTAACGTTTATCTGCCGCTTATGAGCTAAGAGAAGCATTGTCTGCCGCTTCCCTTTTTTACGCTTTGTGTCAAAATAAGCTCTGCCTGTCTCCTACTGTCCTGCACTCCCTCCTGTTTATCATTCAACGCTCACGCCCGCGTCTGCATCTTAGCACAGTCTCCGTGTCTGTGTTTGGCGTTTGGGTTTCCCTCGCTCGTTGCAACAGAATGATCTGTCCACTATAGTCCCAGCGGACACAAATACCCTTCAACAAGCCATCGCCAGCCAGGTTTCCCTGCGGAAACTGGACGATCATCATAGTTTCCATAACGTCCCTACTTGTTTCCCTTACCTTACACAATTCAATGTGCTTCTCCTTAGTGAATACCGAAGAAAAGAAATTGTTCAAAATTTCCCCCATCTCTTTTGGTTCCACACATAGCTGTCCAGTCTCTTTCTCTAAGGGACCAATTTTATCCGTCACTAATCTTTTGCAATTTAAATAACTGTAGAAACGCTTTGGATTTATTTTCACCTTACCTGCCAAAGCAACCTCGTATCTTCTTTTAGCTTTCTTAATTTATTTCTTAAGATTCTTTTTACATTCTTTAGATTCCTCGATCACCTCATTTACTTCATGCTGCATTTATTGTAGATATCTCTCTTTTTTCCGAATCAAGTTTCCAATATCCCTTGAAATCCATGCTTCTCTCAAACTTTTAACATCTCCTTTCAACCTAACAGGAACATAAAGATTCTGTACCCTCATAAATTTCACTTTTAAATGATCTGCTTTTCTCTATTACATCCTTCCCATAAAACAAATTGTCCCAATCCACTCCTTCTAAATCCTTTCGCATCTCCTCAAAGTTATCCTTTCTCCAATCAAAAATCTCAACCCTGGGTCCAGTCCTATCCTTCTCCATAATTATATTGAAACTAATGGCATTGTGATCATTGGATCCAAAGTGCTCCCCAACACATACTTCCGTCACCTGACCTATCTCATTCCCTAACAGGAGATCCAACACTGTCCCTTCTCTAGTCGGTACCTCTATGCATTGCTGCGAAAGAAATTATCCTGCACACAATTTACGAACTGCGAACCATTCAGCCCTTTTACAGAATGGGCTTCCCTGTCTATGTGTGGAAAATTACGATCTCACACAATCACAGCCCTGTGATTACTATAAATATCTGCTATCTCCTTACAAACTTGCTAATCCAATTTTCGCTTCCCGTTACGTGGACTATAATACACCCCTATAACTGTTACTACACCTTTCCCATTCCTCTTTTCCACCCAAATAGCCTCCGTAGACGAGCCCTCTAATCTATCCACCCAGAGCACCGCTGTAATATTTTCTCTGACAAGCAAAGCAACACTTCCCCCTCTTGTCCCTCTGATTCTATCACCCTGAAGCATCGAAATTCAGGTTGCCAATTATACCCCTCCTGCAACCACATTTCTCTAATAGCTATAACATCATATTTGTTTAGTTATCAATCCACGCTCTAAGCTCATTCAACCTTCTTACAATGCTCCACGCATTAAAATAAATGTATTTAAGAAATTCTCCACCTGTAACCCTCTGTTTATCACTAACGGTGCAAACAACTTCACTATTTTATTTTTCTTCTTTCTCCCATACATGTGCTCCTACACTCTGGTTCCCCTCCGCCATTGCATCCAATTTAAATTCACGAGAGCTTCTCAAGCAAACCTACCTGCAAATATATTTTTCCCCTCCAGTTGAGATGTAAATCGTCCCGCCGGAACAGGTCCCACCTTCCCTGGAAAACTGCCCAGTTATATACAAATCTGAAGCCCTCGCTCCTGCACCGTGTCTTCAGAATAGCCAGTTACTATTTCTAAACGAACCTGCACGTGGCACTGGTCGTAATCCTGAGATTACTATCCTGGAAGTCCTGTCCTTTAACTTGGCGCCTGACTCCTTAAACTCACCTTTCAGGACCTCCTCTCTCTTCCTACCTCCGTCATTGGCCCCTAGATGGACCACGAGAACCGGCTGCTCACCCTCCCTCTTGAAAATACTGAGAACTCGATCCGAGTTATCACGGACCCTGGCACCAGGGAGGCAAAAGACCATCCGGGATTCTCGATCTCTTCCACATTTTATCTGTCCCCCTAACTATCGAATACCCTAACACAGCTGCTCTCCTCTTTTCCCTCCTTTCCTTCTGAGCAGAGGGTTTATTCTCTGTTCCAGAGACTAAAAGCACTGCAGCTTGTCCCTGGTAGGTCATCCCCACCAACAGTATCCAAAATGGTATACTTATTATTGACGGTAACGGCCACAGGTGTGCTCTCTTCATTCTGTCCATTCCCCTTCCCTCTCCTGACAGTCACCTGTCTCCTGACTCCTAGGGGTGACTATCTCCCTGAAACTCCTGTCTGTTTGTGCCTCGGCCTCCCGAATGCTTCGAAGTTCAACCAGCTCCATCAGTAGTTCCCTAACACGGTTTGTCAGGAACTGCAGCTGGATGCACCTTTTGCAGGTGTAGTCATCAGGGACAATTGTTCTTGCCCTGACTTACCACATACTGCAAATGGAGTACTCGACTACCCAACCTGCTGCGTCCATTACCCAGTCCTAAGCTAATTGGATCAATTAAAGGAGCTTACCTGGCCTTACCTGAATGGGAGCAAGCTCGTCCTCAGCCTCAGCTGGCCGAAGCCTCCTGAGCAAAAACCTTCCTACTCTGTCTCCCTCTACTCCGTCGCCCGCTCCGTTAATCCCTTGGAGTTCCGGACGTTAGCGGCCGACTCGGGGTGGAACGATAAGACACTCCAAGGGGTATTTCGGATTGTCTCAGCGACATGGTGAAAGACGAGTTGGCGGCCATAGATGACACCGACAGCTCGGATTCCTTGATCTCCCTAGCAACCAGGTTGGACAATTGTCTCCGAGAACGCCATAGAGAAAGAACTGGTCGTCCAGCACCTTTGGCCACTCCACCGCACACATTACCGCCTCCCGCCGGATCAAGCGTCTCTCCTGCTCCTGCTCCTAGAGTCGCTTCCAGCCCGGCCGTTTGCACAGCCACGGGAGAGGAAACCATGCAGCTGGGATGGAACCGCCTTTCCCCCACAGAACGACGACAGAGATTGACAGTGGGAGAGTGACTCTATTGCGGACTGTCCGGCCACTTCGGTGTTACCTGTCCCGTTCTGCCAAAAGGGAAGACTCACCAGTAGAGAGGGGAACACTGGTGAGCCAGACAACATACCCTTCCATTTCCGTAACCCGGATTCAGCATCAAACCTCTTTGCATTACAACAAACCGCAGCTGCCTTTAGTAGCACCAGTGGACTCCGGCGCTGAGGGTAACCTTTAGGACAAAATCTTAGCTTTCTGGGCCGGAATTCCTCGTGAGACGCTGTACCCCCTGGAAATCCGGGCACTGGACGGTAGATTACCGGCCCGGGTCAGACACTGCACACCACCCATGTCTGTCCTTCTCTCCGGAAACCATCGTGAACAGGTACGATTCAATTTAATTTCCTCACCTCAAGCTCTCATAGCTCTTGGTTAGCCCTGGCTAAATCGTCATTACCCCCACATTGACTGGTCCACCGGGAAGATAGTCATCTGGAGTTCATTCTGTCGCACCACTTGTCAACAATCAGCTGTTTCCCCAGTGGAGGTCACCGCTACCTCGCCCGCCTCTGAACTCCACGACTTAACCAAAGTTCCAGTCGAGTATCACGATCTGGGAGAAGTGTTTAGCAAATAACGAGCTCTTTCCCTGCCTCCACATCGCCCATACGATTGTTCAATTAAGCTTCTCTCCGGAACCTCTCTACTCACCTGTACAACCTGTCCCGACCAGATAAGGAAGCAATGGAGCCTTGCCTAAATGACTCTGTTGCGGCGGGCATTATCCGACCCTTATCTGCACCTGCAGGCGCAGGTTCTTCTTTGTGGGGAAGTAAGACGACTCACTGCGCCCCTACATTGACTACCGTAGCCTGAATAGCATCACCATAAAGAATAAGTAACCACCGCCCCTTATCAACTCTGCTTTCGAACCCGTTCACGGAGGCGCCATTTTCTCTAAGTTGGACTTGCTGAGTGCCTGTCAGGATAACGGAGGGAGATGAATGGGCCGCAGCTTTTAACACACACAGCCGGTCATTTCGAATATCTGGCAATGTGTTCGGTCTCACCAATGCCCCCGCTGTCTTCCAAGCCCTGGTAAATGACTTTATTAGGGACTTTATTATTATTTGGACGACATCTTAATCTTCTCACGTAATCTACAGGAACACACGCGCCATGTCCGCCAGGTTCTTCAGAGGCTTTCGGAGATCAAGCTATTCGTTAAGGCAGAGAAGTGCGAGTTCAATGTCCCTTGTGTTAGTTTCCTGGGGTACATAATCGAGAGCGGGAAAGTGTGGGCGGATCCCGAAATGATCCGGGCGGTCGCTGAGTGGCCAAAACTCACGACGCTGAAACAACTCCAGCGATTTCTGTGGAAAGCCAACTTCTACCGGCGCTTGAAACAGTCCGTGAAACAGCCGACATCCTTGATCAACACGCCTTCCGCCTTCGTGGAATTCCCTCTGACGTTATTTCTGACCCGGGCGCCCAATTCATCTCTCAAGTCAGGAGATCCTTTTGTCAATTACTGGGAGTCTCAATAATTCTGTCTTCCGGCTTCCATCCGCGGACTAACGGTAAAGCAGAACGAGCAAACCAGGATTTGGAAGCTGCACTGCTCTGTATAACCGCCAACAACCCCTTCTTCCTGGAGCACCCTTCTCACTCGTGCAGAGTACGTCCACAACTCCCTAGTCAGCACCGCCACCATCATGTCGCCCTTCGATTGCTCCCTCGGTTAACAAACCCCTCTGTTTCCCGCATATGAAGAAGACTTTGCTGTTCTTTCAGTTCAGGCCCATCTCCGTCGGTGCCGCAAGATCTGGAAGGATGCACGCTCGGCCCTGCTCTGCTCAGCCGACCGCAAACAGAGGATTGCGGATCGCCATGGAATTCCTGCACCCAATTATCGGCCAGGTCAGAAGGTTTGGCTCTCGTCAAAAGACATCCCCCTTAAGAATGAACTCAAGAAACTAGCTCCTCGTTATCTCGGACCATTCGAAATCGAGAGTGTAAACAAACCCTCGGTAGTCAGACTCAAACTGTCCAGATCGATGTACATTCATCCCATATTCCACGTCTCCCAATTGAAACGTGTGCCTCTCAGCACTTTGTGCCCTTCTGCGAGCTCTCTTCACCCGCCTAGATCATTAACGACTACACAGCGTACACCGTCCAACGAATGCTGGACATGCCCGGCGGAGGCAGGGGTCTCCAATACCTGGTCGATTGGGACTGCTACGGCCCGGAGGAACGCTCCTGGATTCATCGCTCCTTCATCTTGGACCCTTCCCTCATCCATGAATTCCATCGCGACAATCTGGATAAGGCTGCTGGCTCACCGGAAGGCTCCAGTTGAGAGTTGAGGATGGTGTACAATATCGGTCCCGATCGTGTATTCATTATTTCATCCTAATTTCCTTTGATTGTGCCCTGGTTCCGACCGTTAATTTTCCATTTGCACCAAATTGTCTTTGATGACGGCACACCTGGTTTCCAGCAGGATCTGCAGCACGAGAACCTCGGCGTTACATCCACTACTTGCCAGCTCGTTGGTTTCGCCAGTGTGGTAATTAATGTTTCCAGACCGCTTAGGACTGTAAGTTTTCGGTTTTGCTCCAGTATCGAGAATAACCTGTGAATCTCAGTCTCTTCGTGTCAAGATCAGTTTTCTAAGTTCTAGTCCAGTTCAGAGGTTTAACTATAAAACCCAGCCTCTCCGCGTCAAGGGAAGACTTTCGAAGTTTTACTGCAGCACCGAGGTTTGTCTGCATAACTCGGTCTCACCGTGCAAAGACGAGTTTTGTCCGCCGTTTCCCTCTCTACGCTTCGAGTCAAGATAAACTCTGTCCGTCTCCTGCCTTCCTGCTCACCCTCTTGTTTGCCGTTCACGTCTGCATCCTAACTAAATCTCTGAGCCTGTGTCCTGCAGTTGGGTTCGCCTCATTAGTGGCAACACACCGTGTCACTGAGACAATCCGAACTCCAACCTATCCCTTTGCCTTCAAGCCCATGGAATCAATCCTGTGCGATTTGCCAGCGCAATGTTACAATTCATGTCGATTTCATCGGGCACACTGTATGGAACTTACAACCATAAAACACAGGAACAAGCATATCAGCCTACAAGATTTGCGCCGGAAACGATGCTGTTAATAATAATGCATTCTGCCTGCACAAAATCCACCAACTTACATTCCCGCACAGTGATATGCCTATCTAAACACCAACTGAACAACGCTATCATTATTACAGCCATGGAATTTGCCATGGAGCCTGTGCGCACTGAGTGGCGGCTGTAGAACGGGTTCGGCAATCATGCACTTTCCAACCAAACAGTGTTTGATTGTGGTGGTATTTAACTTACTTCCTATCATTTCAGTCTTGTCCAGACTTAACCCAAAGCAGAACGACGACATTGCTCCCTGTTTACCGTTGCCCAGGCTCAGGGAAAGAAAGACTCCCGTTTACAATTACACTGTTTAAGATCAGTACTGATTTTCAGTTAAGCGACTGCAGGGGTCAGGAGTCTCCCCAACGAATACTGTACCTGCGCCAAGGTAGAGGGTTTTCCCGCACTACCAAGTACACAATCAGCGAGGAGTCTCTCCATGTGAGGCGCCTGCACCAATATCACAAGGGAAGATATCGGCGCAGGGGAATAAGCTTGTGAGGACGCGGAACATTTCTGGACTTCATGTCCCAACAGCCCAGTGTAAACAGATACCCGCCAGCAAAATGGCGAGTTCTGACGGATCAGTTCTAACTGCAAGCATTTTACCCAACTGTATAATGCTACTAGCTTCTTTGCTTTGGGTGTCTCAGAACCATGAACTTCCGGCATTATTGAATCCGGAGAAGTAGGAAACTCAAGGTTATCCTCTGGCTGTAAAAGGCCATTCCCACTGAGCAGATGAGAGAATGCCGATATCATGCCTAGAATTGTCAGCCTTTGGCACGAGCAAGATCCATCTTCCCAAAACTCCTTCAACTTGTGCTGGAAGGCAACCATAGCGAGCATCTATCACATTGAACTGAACTACTGCTGCTCCTGGACTTCCCTGGTTATAACAACCAATGGATTAATACCCCTAAACGTCTCCACGAGGCGCCCTTCATGACACCCTCCAGTGCGGCGGTAACTAACTCATCTGCCCGTGAATCCTTTCCGTTGTTAGCTGCTAGTGTGGACTCCCTGGCATTCCTGCTGAAAATGCCGACCTTCATGTGATCTTTATAAAGAACAAGGCGGCCTCTCTGTCTCGACACCGACCATCCGACTTTGCCATTGACATCTGACCCGATGCTTGTCCTCCCCGTAACTATTCCATCCATTGTCCCGAAATGGTGGCCATCGAAGAGTACATTTAGATGGCATATGGTTCCGGGTTTGTCTGCCGGCGAACCTCGGCAACATTCCCGGTCTTCTTTTTCTTCTGAATATTGATTATTGACCCTTCACCAGGATCATTTATTTATACAACATAATAATCTACAATATATATGTCGTCACCAGGAACACGTCAAAAATTTCAGGAGATTCCCATGAAGATCATAGATAATATCTTTTATCTCAAGTCAGAGAAGTGTGAATTCTACAAGGAATCGGTGCTGTTTTACTGGGAAATATGCACAAACCGCCCAGAGTTCAAGTCGACGCGGTTAAAGTGCAGTCAGTTACAGAGTGGCCCAAACCAACTACAGGAAAAGCAGATGCGGCGATCACATGGGGTTTGCAATACTTTACCCACAATTGATCAGAAATGTCAGTTCCATCGTGGCCATTCTAAATGTACTCACTGTGTGCAACAACCTTGTAGACAAGTGAAGCCGGGCAGGAATTCTCTGAACCCCAGTGTCATAAAAGTCGGACTTGTGCCGTCCCTTCATCGTCGAGTTCAATCCACTGGAGCATTGGAGCTGTACTCCCCCATTTCACTTCAGCGAATAACTGGCTGCGCCATTATGTGTTAGCTTCCCGTCGCTTGACTCTCGCCGTGTTTAACTACGAATTCGAAAACCGAGAGCTTTTGTCTGTCAAACTGGGCCCGGAAGCACGGCAGCCCAAGCTGGAGGGGAGCAGAAGACATGTTTTTGTAATGAAAATATCTCAGTGTTCTCTCCTAATTTCGAATATCGTCAAGCACTTTGCGATGTCATCTTCAAGCCGTTTAATTTCACTCTCCCCTATCGATCCAGCAGTCCATAAACTGTATGCAAATGCACAGGCATGTTCCTCTCTCCCCTGGTAGCATTTGGATAGCGAGTCTGCCGGGCCTCGTCTGTCAACACGCATTGCAGTTATTACTGCGTTCTTCAGTCCATTCCCAGGACGTATGTTTGTATATCTGGCAAAGCTGAGTGCATATTTGGATATAAACACTATCATTAATTTCCTTTCCTCAGAGTGATCTAGGCCATGTATAACTCTGTGATGACCAGTTGCTTGAAAAGCTCTCGAGGATCGTCTTCGAGCACACATGTTCCCATATACGCAGCAATGTCTCTAAGCTGCTCTTCCGCGAGCGGTGCGGTGTATGATACATTCGTATTTAATTTGCTCACCCTGCGCTGTCCCCAACCCCACAGCTTTCTGATAATAACTAGATTTATGAATTGTGCAGATGGTAGTACCCGCTCCTGTTGATAGTGCCTTGGTGGGAATTCCACGAGAAATGGTGCTGTGTAGTTATCGTAACCGTATCAAGTAGCTTCATCTGTTAAATCATGGAAATCAATATCTCCATGTTCAGCTTCCTCCCGTGTTTAGATCCAAAAGCACTTTTTATTTTTCTCTGTGCTGCAAGTTGGTCTGCAACGTTTGAATCTGTTTTATACACTTTGCACGATCGCCTGTGTTGCTTTTCATTTCGATGCGGAATTCCGAATCACATTTATAACCGTTTGTAAATCACTGAACTGTTTCCTTATGTACTCCACTTCATCCTTCGCGACTGTGGCCTCTCAGTCACTTTTTATTTTAGTTAAGTTATTTCTCACACTTGAACCAAAAATGTTTCATATGCATCAGGTCTAGAGCTCTCCACTGTGTAACCCTTTCTCTATAGGTCTCCGCCTCATTTTGGATAACAGAAGGCAGATTAGATAATACAAAAAGGGAAGACAGTGGCCAGTGATGATCCGCAAGGAAGGTATACACTTCAGTGCACCTTACAACTATGGCTCCACTCCGCAATTACAGTGTTCTGAAAGACCGACGGTAGTTTGACCATCTTGCAACGCTTGAATATTTTATTGAATTACTGCTGACGATGAATGCAAAATTCTGAATTTCAGAATGGAACTGTACGCTATATAATCTGACCTCCCGTTTGCATATTACAGGGCTGATGCTACAGTGATATCGAAACAAATATTTCCGGTCGAATCCTAACACTCAACATTTCATCGTCTTCAGCAGCCTCTGTTTGTTCTCCCCAAATCAACCAAACTCCAAAAATGCGAATTCCGAATTCCGATTTCAAGTATACGTGAATTTGTCCTTATGCCAAATTATCTTTCAACAGTGGGTTTGCCGTACCCGGAACAGACACACTAATATTGCGATCCCTTTAACCCTGATTCCACCTGGCCGATGTGGAATCCACGTCTGTCTCTGAAATCAGTACAAAAGTAGACAAATAAAAGAGTACATTCTAAATACGCAGGTAAAGCAAAACACAAATAAGCACTTGCACATTTCTATCGTCAAAACCGTTGCAGGTAACTGGCGTATGGAGAATGAACAGTTAATTGCCAAGGTGAAATTCCTTATCAAATATGCTAAAGAGCAAAGTGAAGGTAAATGCGGGTGATAGTCGCCCAGATACACTAACAGTTTCTGAAAGAAACCCACATTCTAAAATTCACATCAGATCCTGGAAATGCATTTCACTCAAGGAAACAGACGTTTTGAGATAGTCGTATCGTGTTGTGAAACAGTGGATTTATTCAAATATCCTCTCAAAACAAACCTAACAAACACATGACTGCCTTCCGTTCATTCATTAACGAATAATCTCTCATTATATTTCAAGTGAACTGATAAATGTCCAGCCCTTGTACAATATTTAACATTCTCAATGCATTCACACTTCAAACTATCACAGAAAATGACATAATTTTAAGTGTTGAACAATTCACAAATAATTTATAATTAGAATCATACAACATTTAAGAAATACTTTCGCGTCTAAAGCAAATGGACGCTGGAAGTTATGTATCGTCCGCAAATTAATATTCAACCTATTTAAAAATAACGTCAGCGCGTCATCAAATCTCCAGCGGCGTCCACGTTCTCTCACCTCCAATCTCCGAACAAGGATAGGATTCAGTGTAAATGAAAATTTTGTTGAAAAGTATCAGGCTTAATAATCCCTGTTACTACCGCTGAATGAACAGATTTGGACCCAGTGCTGGGAACATTGCCCCAAGAAAATCCGGTCCGCAAATACCTCCTTTATCGCCTTACTGATGGAGTGAACGTATATTCCTTTAGTGCGTTATCTCCCTTATAATCTCAGACTTGCACTTTCTTGTACACACGTTAAAACGTTTTACTAAATCTCAATTCCTCACGGTGTGTAAGGACAGAGGGATGAAACAATTTCACTGACTGTCCAGATTCGTCGGTTCTGCGAGACCCTAAAATTCGTCACCACATATATCTGACTACTGGCTCTAAATTGTCTCAATATAATGCTTATTCATTGTGGCCCTTGGAACACCATTCATCGATCTGACGAAAATGTACTTGAGTGCTTGCCACTCCTCTGGTTACATGTGGTTAGAATGTCTAGTGAGATACTTTGTTCATACCCTGTAATAACTTAAGGGATTCTTCAATTCTTCACTTGCTGCCTTTTTTACTTGTATTTTCTGCAAAGTCGTGTGTTAAGAATGTAATTCTGATGCTTTAAAAGGCTGCTATGTGCTATGACCTAATGATATGTTCCTACAGAAACATATTCAAATCAATGTCCTTGCAACAGCGGTACCTAGACCGTGTACTGCTGTCCGGTGATCAGCTGTCAGTAACAGCTCAGTATGATCATCCACAGGCACTAATGTCCCAACTTCCTGAGCAATACCCTTCAGACGCTTAAACACAAAGGAAGTAGCGCATGTTATATACTTATTTCAGTTTCCTGCTTCGTTTCCTTACTTTGCGATTTCTCTCTAGTCCCACAGGGGAAAACCGCCAGGAATAGTATAGACTTCTTCGATTTGTATGCTGGCAAGAGACGTTTGGAACGAGGCAACCTATCTTCGTCATAACCGTACGGAGCTGCGTCACCACGTCCCTTCCTATTTCGAAAACACACTTTATATCTCGCTGAATGGGCAAGATGGCCCTGCAGCTTTTCTAACTGCTTTGGGAACTTCTTCTAAACTTTAGTGTTATGTTTCTTTTCTAAAATTGATTTAGGAATTACAATCATAATGTGTTTACATCAGTGCACATTTTTCCCAATCCTTCCACTTTGCTACAAGCTAAAATGATTCTTAACACTTACTCTTTTCTATAATAAGCTTTCTAAAACTGATTGACATGCATCATTATCCACGCTCCTTGAATCCACTTGCCTTGTAAATTGTTAGGCTTCTCCTTAAGGTGAATATTTGCTCTTCAAGTCGGACAGATCCTCATGTGACGCATAAATGCTTCTTCTAATTATTCCCGTTGTGCTTTGGATTGCTGCCCACTTTGACCCCAATCCTCAATTAAATATCCTTATGCTCTCGTTTAAATACCACACGTCACATCTTCCCGTAAGCAGTCATTCACATCTGTGTCATATTTTGTTTGTTTGTTTGTATGTTTGTTTATTTATTTATTTACCTATTCATCCATTTATTTATTTACTTATCTATCTATCTATCTACCTATCTATCTATTTATTTATTTATTCATTTTCATCCATGCCTCCATGACCAGCGTAGTCTACACAATGACCTTACGTATTTCTCCATCAGACTATTAAAAAAAAGTGAGGGTGTGATGTAATTATGGGTGACATTAATTTCCGAAATACTATGTCGGAGAACCCAGTGACTAATGGATAAGAAAAAAGCGTATTCGTTAGAACTTTAAATTATTGTTTTTTTTTTGACCCAGTATGTTCATACACCAGCAAGAGCAGAATCCTGTCTAAATTTGATATTCTGTAACAATCAGAGTAGTATTTTGAGTACGTATGTTGTTGTGCCTTTAGGAACAAGTGATTATAACATTGTTAGTCTCAGTATTTTGGTGATAACGTATCAGTAAAGAACAAATCAAGTAAATCAATTTCGGGAAGGTAATGTTTGTGAAGATGCAGCTAAGACTTTGGAAGATGATCTGGAAGGAACTGTTTAACATTGGGTCATTTAAGCAGCAATGGGGCCGAAAGTAATCCACACAGTGCAGGGAAAGTTCATAGCCAAGGTCAGGAGAAGCAATAAAAAACAATAGATCAATGTTCAAAGTTCAAAGTAAAATTTATTGTCAGAGTACACATATGACACTACACACAACCCAAAGATTTATTTCCTGTTGCTGTACATAGCAAATCTATAGACGGTGATATGGATGAATAAAGATATAAATAAAATATTGAATAAAAGACAGCTATATAAGGATTAAAAAAACATATTAACGATCTTAACCGTAGGACATATGGAAATGTGAGAACTACAGTGAAGAGGGAAATTCATGTTGCCAAAAGACAGTTTGAGATGTATATAGTCGAAGTTAAACAAAAAAGACATTTTATCAATAATTTAGTATTAAAGGAACTGCCATGGAAGAACTTAAGTGTATTAAGAATAATAGTGAGGTGTTAAATTATCCTGAGAATGTCATAGCGGATACCGTTAACACATAGATTGCTGAAGCATTCACCTGTGAAGATGCCGGCGATATGCTAGCAGGTGTAGAGTGAAAAAAAAAAGATATTTTAAGTGACTTACAGACTTTAACAAGTGAGGGCATCTTCAGTTGAAAATGCTGAAATTAATAAATCACCAGGGCAGGACAACAGATATCCAAGGTTACTTATTGAGGTCTGTGATTCTATATACAAACCCCAAATTTGTATTTTTGAGAAGTGTTTGACGACTGGGGAAATCCCTACGGAGTAGGAATTGGCTAAATTTGTCCCTGTCTGTAAGAATGAGAAACACAAGCAGCTGATGAGATCCAGCATGTTCTCAAAATGTCAGCATTGGCTCAGAAAGCAGAAATCGTGTTTTACTAATATGCTGAAGTTCTATGACAGAGAGAATTTATGTACACATTAGAGCGGTTGACATTTTTACCAAGACTTTGAGATGTTGTTAATTATCAAATTGCAGGAGGTAGGGAATCAGGGTAAGGTCTGCAATTGGGAGGAGAGTTGGCTGAAAAGCAGAAGAGAACGAGTTATTGTGAGAGGATCATTTTCACACATAGAAGATGTTTAAAGTGGGGTTCTGCAGGGATCAATTTTGGGACGCCTGCTGTTTTAACTTAAGATTAATATTTCTGTTAATCACATAAGAATTAAACTAGTAATGTTCGCTGATGACACTGAATTAGGGTGCTTCCTAATAACATCCAGGCAGCAGAATCGATGCAGTTAGATCGAAACAAAATCCAGATTGGAGCAGATAAACATTAGAACATTTAATGTGAGTAAATATAAAGTATTACATTTAGAAAAGTGCAAATATTAGACATAAATATACAATGGCGGGTCTTGAGTTATAGAGTTAATAGTATGAGAATGATTTGGGAGCCGTGTTAGACTCATCACTATCAACATCTGGACAATTAAGAAGGCTGACAGAATGTTGGCCTATACAATGCGCTCAGAGGAGTTCATTTTTAGAGAAGTTTATCTGTATCTGTATAATGCGTTTGTTTGGACACACCATGAGTACTGTGTGCAATCTTGATCTCCATATTCTGTATGGGATATCAAGGCACTGGAGACAGTTCCGAGAAGGGAGACTAGAATTATTCTACGTCTGTAGGGTATGAGCTCAGAAGAACGAATGAAGGAGCTAATTTTTTTTAGCCTAGGCAGAAATGTAATTCAAGGAGACATGATAGAGATCTTTAAAATTATTAAGCTATGTAATGAAGAGAGCTGCTACTTCAAAGTTAATCCTGCTTCAAAGGCACCGGGCCATAGGTGGAGACTGGCAAAAAAAAAGGAAGTTCAGGTAAACATCAGGAAGCATTTCAGGTAAGGTCTGTACAAACAAAACCTATGGAATGGTTCTCGTCCGCGAAATCCTTTTTGCAAAGAGGATGGGAATGTGGTCGTTTGAGAAAATAGATTTCTAATAGAGTTTGGCCATTTTACAAGCCAAACATTTGGTGATTGTGGAGACAACAACAGTAAAGATGGAGAAAGGGGGATACAGACGCGCAAGGTGTGAAATACAAGTCAGAGCTGCTGTAGAATATCAAAACCACTTGGAATGTCGGAAACATCCGCAGTGACAAAACAGGTTATAGCTCATGTTGCTTACAGTATGGAGCTCTCCTGCTAGAAAACACAAAGGAATACTTCATGGTCTCATGAATCGCGATTTCACTTGTTTCTGTCCTTCAATCCGCATCCGCCTGCATGGTTCTAGCAAGAGGAAATGTGAGACTGAGTAATAACATTACATCGTACGCTTGCGCGGTGTTCACAATTACTGTATGTTTTAGAAAATCGTGTGTTCCGTGACTGTTCGCCCGTCTCTATTCCTACGCTCTCTCTTTCTCTGTCTATTTTGTCTCTGTCTCTTTCCCTTCCTTGTGCAGGAAGGCACAGAGTCGACTGTACTTCCTTAGAAGGTTGGCGTCATTCAATGTTTGTAGTGAGATGCTGAAGATGTTCTATAGGTCAGTTGTGGAGAGCGCCCTCTTCTTTGTGGTGGCGTGTTGGGGAGGCAGCATTAAGAAGAGGGACGCCTCACGTCTTAATAAGCTGGTAAGGAAGGCGGGCTCTGTCGTGGGCAAAGTACTGGAGAGTATAACATCGGTAGCTGAGCGAAGGGCGCTGAGTAGGCTACGGTCAATTATGGAAAACCCTGAACATCCTCTACATAGCACCATCCAGAGACAGAGAAGCAGTTTCAGCGACAGGTTGCTATCGATGCAATGTTCCTCAGACAGGATGAAGAGGTCAATACTCCCCAATGCCATTAGGCTTTACAATTCAACCGTCAGGAATAAGATATGTTAAAGTGCCGGGGTTTATTGTATTTAATGTATTTAAGTAAACTACTTAAGAACTTTTTAAAAGCTATTATTAATGCTTTTTGAGAGAGTGATTTAGATGCATATCATATTTTTTCTGAGTTAAGTATTGTATGTAATTAGTTTGCTACAACAAGTGTATGGGACATTGGAAAAAAATGTTGAATTTCCCCATGGGGATGAATAAAGTATCTATCTATCTATCTATCTATCTATCTATCTATCTATCTATCTATCTATCTATTCCTTCTCTCTCTCTCTCTGTTTCCCTGACATGCGCCCCAACGATCACATTGATAATTGGTCTATATCTTAAAGCTTTATGAAAACGTGTTCCTGAGAAATAACTTCGAACAGGAAAGTTAAAGCAGTATCCTTGCAAACGTTCTGCCGGACATATCTAATGTTACAGAAAACTCTTATTATTAGTTTTGTTTTCTATTATTTTTCTCAGCTCAAGATGGTAAACCCCAAGGTACGGCCAGAGCCAGGCATGCTCATTTCTCAATCGCTGACAATTTCAGTACTATTCTGATAGTGTTAGTATTTTGACTTCTGGAGATTAGCGGAGAGAGTGTCAAAGAGTGTCCAGACTAATAGAGGAACGGAGAGAGGGGTAAAGAGTGACCAGACTAATAGAGGAACGGAGAGAGGGGTAAAGAGTGACCAGGTTAATGGAGGAACGGTGAGAGGGGTAAAGTGTGACCAGGATAATGGAGGAACTGAGAGAGTGTCAAAGAGTGACCAGGTTCTGTAATCCGAATAAAGAATATAACATGCACTACTTCCATTGTACCTCAGTATCTGATAAATATTGATTATGATATTGGGACATTACTGCCCGCGGATAATCATAGTGAGCTGTTACAGGCAACTGATTACCAGAGAGTAGTGCAATGTCACGGTATGGCAGAGGAAATTAAATTGACTGGACTGTGTTCCTATGCGAAGATATCAAAAGACCGCAACATAACAGTTTTTTAAAGTCTCAGAATTAATTTCGTAACATTCAACTTTTCCGGAAATACAAGGATAGAGGACTAAGGGAAGAATTAAAGAATCCGTTAAGTTACTTCTGAATGTTAGCAGAGGATGCCGCTGGACGTGCTAACCTAATGCAGCCATACGAGCGGCAAGCATAAAAACAAAAGAACTTAAGAAATAGGAACAGGGGTAGGGCGTTTGACCCATCGAGCCTGCTTCGCCATTTAATCAGTTCATGGCCAATCTGTCCATGGACTCATCTCCAACTAGCTGTCTTTTCCCCTTAACCCTTAATTCCCCTACATTGCTAAACTCTATCCGAACATGTCTTAACTATATTTCATGAGGTAGCCTGAGTTGTTCATTTGGGCAGAAAATTCTACTGATTCACCACGCTCTGGAAAAACATTTCCTCCTTATCTCTGTCCAAAATGTATATAGTGTATATTGAGGTCATGTCTCCTAGTTCTGGTTTAATCTATCAGTGGAGACAACTTTCCTGCCTCTATCTTATCCATCCCTTTCATAGTTTTATATGTTTCTACGCCGTGTAACTCCAGGCCACGGCCTTTAAAGGTGCTCAGAAATAAATAAAGAAGAGATATTAAAGATAGAAATATAGCTGAATCAGAAGATGCCAGCAAACGACTCTCCGTTAGGCGACATCATCTAAGTGCCTCCCTCCCATTGTAAGGGAGGTAAAACACTAAAGGAATATACCTTCACTCCATCATTAAGGCAGTAAAGACCATAGTTCCGGTTGGGGGGGGTGGGGGGGGGGACGTGTGGCCAAGGTACCAGTACTGTAAACGAATCTGTTACTTTAACGGTGGTGGTGGAGATTATTAAACCTCATAACATACAACAGATTGTTAATTTAATCTCAATCCTATCTTTGGTCAGTGATTGGAGGTGAGAAAACGTTTCAGGAGTTGGAGATTTGGTAACGTCGTGACGTCATATTTTAGAAATGTTGCATAATAATTTGTGGATGATACATAACTTCCAGCGTCCATTTGCTTTAGACTCGAAAGGATTTCTTAAATGTTGTATGATTCTAATTATAGACAATTTGTTAACTGTTGAACACTTAAGGGCTCTGCGATAGTTTAACGTGGAAACACACTGAGAATGTAAAATATTGAACACGACATGGATATTTTTTAGTTCTGTTGAAAGAGAAATAGAGGGAATGCGTGCATGAAAGAGCTGAAGGCAATCGTGTGATTGTTAATATTGTAGTGAAAAGATGTTTGAATTAATCTTTTCTTTAACAGGAGGATCTCACTGTCTGCAAATGGCTGCTTCATTGGTTGAAATAAATATGCAGGAACACTCTATCAGAGTCCACTTCCTTTTCAGAAATTGCATAAAGTCTCAATATACGGGGTCCGCAATCACCCACATCTTGTTTCCCTTTGTTCCTTAGATTTTTTTAAAAGTATTTTCGCGCTAGGGTTTAACTGTTCATTCTATATACGACAGTTACCAGCGACAGGTTTGAAGGAAGAAACGCTGGAGCTTAGATTACTGTTTTGCCATGCCTGCGTATTCCGAGTGCCTTCTTGTGTTTGTTTGCTGTGGTATTGAATTCAGAGGGAGACACGGATTCCACACTGGCCATGGGAAATCAACGTTAAATAGATCGAGATATAACTGTATCTATTCCGGGTACGATAAAACTGCTGTTCGAAGGTAAATTGACATAAAACAAATTCTTGTTTACTTGAATTGGAAATTTGAAGTTCGATTTCTGGGAGGCTGGTTCATTTGGAAAGTAACAAAGGATGTTTCTGGATGTTTTGAAATGCTGATCTTCAGTTGCAGGGTTCATTGGAAAATAAAATGTTTCGATGTAACTGTACCATCTGCCTTTCATAAGTAAACATGATTTCTGTTTAGATAGCGCGCAGCTTCAATCCTGTAATAAGTATACGCGATTTCAGTTTCGATACCGTGCAGTTTCAGTCCGAATTGAATAGTTTGCTTTCAAAATCAGCCCTAACACAGTAAATTATCAAGTCCTGCGGAAGGGTCAAACTAAAGCCTGTTACTCAGAACACTATTAGAACAGAGTCTATATAGTGTACTAATGTAGTGTAAAATGTACTAATGATTATACTTTCCTTGCAGAACATCACTAGCCACTGTCCTCTGGGCAGAATACACTCACTGCGTCATTGGCCATCCTTGCTTAGCCAGTTCTCAATCTATGCAATCAGGTTTCACTAGAACCCAGGCTAAATGATTTTTTGAAAGTGTACACCATAGGGACCCCAGTCTAATAGTTTACACAATTATTATACCCCATACCGATTCTTCTGCTACATCTGCCTGTTTTTAACTTATTCATGGATTTTTTTCTGGCTCATAAAGGACACAAAACCATGCTGACTTTCACCAACTAGAATATGTTTCTCCGTAAATTCCGTCCCTAACAAGACTCTCTAATAACTTGCCCACTACTAACCGAAGACTCATTGGCCTGTAATTCTCAAAACTCTCCCTATTATATTTCTTGAACAAAGAAACAACATTGGCCAATCTCCAATCCTCCCGTACTACTTCTGCGGCCAGTGATGAAGCAAATGTCATGTCTGAAAGCGCAGCAATATCTCCGCTCGCTTTCTCTAATTACCTGGATTGCATACCTTCTAGCTACGGGAATGGTTTATATTCAAGAGTTCCCAATTTACAGCTCGTAATTCTGAGCATCTCCATATCTGTGCTCAACTGCCTTGGTTCGCTGTATCCACATTCATCAAGATCTCACTCACTGGTGAATACCGAAGCAAAGTATCATAAAGTACTTTCGCTGCCTCCTTGCACTCCAGAGACATATTTCCTCTTTTATATCTTATCTCTCCCACTCTCTCTGTCGTCATCCTTCTGTTCTTCACCTACCTTAATGCGGGTCACCCATACCTTCTCATGTTCCATCTTAATACTTCTGTCCATTTTTAAATCACCCCCGGCTCCATTGTGACTTTCCTTAGCCTTTCCTGATACTTCCTCCAAAACCCTTGGGTATATTTCTTTTTCAACTTGAAGAGCTGTTACATATCGCTTATCAACCAGGGTTACATTACGAGCCATCCGATCACCGCCTCAATGAAACAAGCCAATGCTGAACCCCAATCAAGGGTTCAATTAACAATCTCCATATTTCCCTTGTGCATTTGAAGGAACAAATCGCTTCCCTTATTCGTCTCCCACGTGCCTACCGAATAGTATCAATAAAGAGCATTCCACATTTTCTGCTGCTATCCCAGTGTAAGGTATGTCGAATAGCTGTGTTCTATCGTTCTGAAATGCTGACACGCGGAGAGATCAGTTACCTGACCCATTTCACTCTCTAGTATTAGCACAAGATGGACTGTTCAATAGTCCGCCTGTCCTCTGCTTCCTGTACACAACTAAAAAATGCTGTCACTTCTAAACCTTTTAAAGAGGAATTGCCGATGAAAATCAGTGAAGTTTAAGTTTCCTGTGACAACAGCCGTGTTAATAATGTATAAGCACCTGTGCAAAATCTATCTCCCGATCTGTCACTCTCACTGTCTGCTGTTTTCGTTTTGTAATGCGATTTCTGTACAGAATACTCTCACACGTGTTTGTTTCCTTCTTAGTAGTGAGTTATACTCACAGTCTATTGACATACAACCCCAGCACAGCGTACCCCACCCAACTTTCCTCAGCTGTGATACTCTCACAATTTCCTTGTGTTGAAAAGACTTTCCCTGTTTTCTCTTTTACCCGACTATTAGCATTTTGAAACATCTGAACCCCTTGAAGTCCGTACATCATTCCTCCCCTTGAAATTGAATTGACTTTATTTCCTTAACATACATGAGGAATAAAGATCTTTCGGTCTCCGCCTAAATGTACAATGTGCAATCCTAGTAATTTATAATAAATTATAATAAATCGAACAGGTAATGTAACATAAAAAAACACTCAAATCAGCTCGAGTTAATCAGTTTGATGGCGTGGTGGATGAAGCTGTGCCGGAGCCTGTTGACCCTGGCTTTTACGCTGCGGTAACGTTTCCCACATTAGAGTCAAATCGCTGCGATAGTTTAGAAGTTATTGATTTCAGGATGCCCAGGGACATGATTGCTTGAATTTATGACATATTTGCCAAACCTACAGGTTTTTAAAACTGTTTTATTCAAAAACTCCGCTGAATTGCAAGTGAAGTGGGTGTTATCTACACACACGGCCATTTATAGTGAAAACGTACTTCATTCCATTTTTCAGCTCTTGTCTGAATTTCCTCTGTGTCAGTGTATAGATACAAGTATTGGTACACATACTCAGAATTTGCAACATTGACCCAAATTGCTGTAGTATATATACCGGGGAACTGAAATATCTGTCCTGGTAAAAGAAATTTTCTACTTGCCATTTCAGGGAATGAGCTACATAGGGCATCCAAAACAATATGAAATTAGCTGATATCGCGAACAATAAAATCATCGATTCTCTACGGTTTTCCACCTCGGTATCTTTCTCTTTATCGCTGCTGTTCCGAAGCCCTCTGCGGACTCTATTTGCCGCAATTATATGTCTTACTGTTAACCCATTGAAGACTAGAATTAAACCGATTGGTAGCAATGGTGTTAAAATGCTATCCAGTAATTCAACTCCTTTCCACACGGGTGAAGTAGCGTATTCATGTGTGTGGACGCAACGCCACGGTAAGTTGTCAATGATGACGTAAGGTTCAAGAGCAAAGTAAAACGGGACACTTCTCCCGCAGCTCACTATAATCACGGTCACCATGACCACCGTTGCTGTTCTCTCAGTGCAGTATCGTTCCCCTAGCTTTCGAAAGCTAGGCGATGAAACGATCGAAGGTAAAACTGACCGTAAACCATACAGAAAGGTCCCTCGTCACAATATGAAATACAATTGTCAGAGCGCATACAGGAGTAATGAGCAGGTATCTGGAATAAACGTAGATATAATTGGTCTGTTCCACTAAAGCGACAACTATAACCACCATTATATCTGCTGCTGCCATTCCAACCAGGTAACGGGTGATGCATTTGGAGAGTCCGCATTTTCCTCGAGATAGGATCAAAATGGCTGTTAAATTAACTACAAGAAATTTGGAGAGAAAGAAAAAAATCAACACAGAATTATCGTTAGACGCAAATGTCCGAATGAACACCATTTTTACATAGCAATGCAGAATATGATTTTTTTATTTGGAAGTGAAAAGCAGAAATTCAATTTGTGCAGACTCTGCCCGTGCACTCCGGCTGGACAACAGTGGACAGAATTAAGAGTGGGCTGGCAACATACTGACAGTTCAGAGCCGGGCATCTGATTTCCAGAACTCATCACCGGTGAAGTTCAATCTCTCCATAAACAGCACCATTTCCATTATTTGAGGTGAAATTGCTGAAGGGATTATTTGTAGTGAAATCATGAAATTTCATGCATTTGTTTTAATTTAGTGGTTTATGGAAGAACAGATCTGAGTGTCGATATTCGACTGGCCGGTCAGTTGAAATAGCTTCCGATCTGGAAAAGCGACCACTGTCGGTTCAGAAAGCCGAGCAAGGTGAAACTATGGAACTATGGCAATATCGGCACCAAAGTAATTGACAAAATAAATGAAAAGCATCACATAGAAACAGTAGGGAAGCTGAATAACAAAACTATCAGATGCTTGAATCCTCAATTCTGCAAACACATCTCAGACAAAAGTAGCATCTGTGATCAGTAAAAGTACAAACAGTGCAGCGGAACAAAAGCAAGGAGACGACGGCACCATACACCGAGTGACGAGCTCCAGTACCTTACCAGGGATAGCGATCGCTACAATTGTAGGATAGAAAATGCCCGCGATGTAGTAAATCGTTGGATATCCCATATTCCGTCAGAGGCAGCGTTCAGTGGTATGGGACATTCCAACTGCTCATATGGGCTGGTGATCAGTTTTACAGAGTTATATGCAATTCAGAGCAATTCCACTGAGGCAATTAGTGTGATTATCACATCAGTCGCAAGGGGGACAACCAGATAGACAAACACTGACATTAAAGTGTTTTACTCACTCTGTCAGCGTGTCATGAATTCGGCTCCCCAAGGGATGTGACAAGTTATTAAATTTTAAGCAAAAGATAATATGAACCTTGTCAATGTGCTTTTCAAGAAATCTGACGTCAGTTGCTGAAATGGGACATTTTCTGATCAGTGTTGTTTCTAACATAGACAATCATCCTGAACAAACAGCATGGACAATCAACTTCAAACAGATTAATTTTGTCACATTCAGCGGAGCACATGCGCTACTAACACTGAGGGCGGGACACCAGCTCGGCAGGTGAAATGGGGTGCAATTTATTGAAGAGGAAGATGGAATCAGTTTTTCTGTCGCTGGCTCCAGACATTTTGAGTAATTTGATTGTTGAAGGTCGCAGATACGATGATATGTATCACAATAAAACACGTTGTTTGCATGTTCTTGAGTATATAAACGCGATGTAAATGATTATTGCAGGGACTTTTGATTAGAAAAGGTTACTCGCCCACACGAATTTAGCTGCAGATTGTGGACGGTTTGATAAACGTTCTTATCTGGATTAGCAAAGAGTGGATGGTTGATTCTGTGACTCTGGCAAGTATACTGCAGGGATGGGTGTTCGGCCCATTGTTATTATAACTCTGAGTTGGTTAAGTTCACTGCAACGGTGGTTGTTGTTCCAGACGCCGGATGTCTGCACCAGCATCGCACACCATGACAGACTGCAGAGTGAAATATGATGAAGCGGATTTCATTTTACGGAAGGCATCCAAACTGCTATCGACTTGATAAAGATTCATTTTACCGTAGGTGTGAAGTATTCTCTCATATTCCTTTTGCGTCACATGTGTGGAAAGAAATGATATTTTAAAAGGCTCATCACGGAACACGTATCCACCGTGAATTTTGGCCTGTTTTTTTCAAGGCAGTTTGAAAGTCAATATATGTAATTCGGTGGACTTCGTTATTACAGACCGGCCACAGATACATTTCGACAGGAATACTAGGAATTGCTGACATTTTCATTCACAAAAGGCATCGATTTTAGAAGGTGAATGCGAAGCAATGGTATTCCTCAAGGCGGTGACCGAATCGCCATTGGGTCTCGCCAATGTGGGGGCTGCCACACCGAAAGAACCCGACATAACGGTCAGATCTGGAAGGAATGATAGTTGTGAACAGTTGTTGGTTAAGGAGGAGGTGTAGATGCAGGTAGGGTACTTGTAACGCTTGCAGGGATAAGTACCAGGTAGGAGGTGAGTAGTGGATATGGGAGTGAGGTGGACCTGCAGAAAAAACAGAAGGGGCTGTGGGCAGGGTAGGGAAACTGCATCTTCGTAAGATTGCATTGAAGATGGCGGAAGTTATGGAGGACGAGATTCTCGTGGTGTGTTAGGTAACAACATGAAGATCCTTCTTATCTCTTTCTAAAAATGTTCCTCATCAAAATTACACTGATAGTGGTAATGCCCGGTGATCACTGACCACACTGTCATTCGATATCAGAACATAGTTCTCATGTCTTTATTTAATAATGCCCACTCCGTTGCAGCAAATAAAAGTGCTGATAACCCCACAAATTACACACTGTTGAACCAAAACCATAAACGTGCAATCATTTGTGATATTTATAGTACCGGGCATAGCAGGAAATAACTGACGTGTCATGGACAGAATTCCCGTGCAACGTAGCGTCATGGACCTGATTTACATGATATACAGCCCTGTGGGCAGTGGTTTACAGTCAATGGACCAAAGAGTGATCGAAACAGCAGTGAGAAAGAATTCCAATAAACCTCGCATTTGTTGTTATATTCCTTCTGATGTCAGGATTGACTCAGTGGTTAAGGAGAAATATTCATTCATTTTTTTTATCATCACAACGGCCATGTCCATATTTTCCGGCACAGGCACATTTTTCCTTTGAAATGTTTAAATTAAATTCGGTGCTATTTCATTTCAAGACATGTTACACTCTTATTTAGCTATTCTGCACGAAAATAAATCCAGATTACTTCACAAGGTTGGCAGAAAAAGAACTTCAAAGAAGCAAATATGTACAGCTTGTGTTCAGTAGGTTCAGATAATGGAAACCACCGGGGACCATAACCTGCCAAGGTTTCATCACTTACAGCTTTACACAACCGATATGGTTTTTTTTCTTTGATGTCCCATACCATGAATAAAATACTGAATATATATTTTAAAATATCCTGTGTACATGTAAACATATTTTAAGATACTTAACTATTTTAAAAACATACTGAATGCTGCGAATAAATGTGTATATTTTTGTTGCTTCAAACAAGCTGTGTAAAAACAACAAGGGAGAATTGTTGCACCTCACTAATCAGAATAATTACAGTCAAGATGAGTTGCACTTAACCCGTTATAGAACCATAGAACCATAGAACATTACAACACAGAAACAGGGCTTTTGACCCTTCCTGGCTCTGCAGAACCATTTGTCTGCCTCGTCCCTCTGACCTGGACCCGGGCCATTTCCGTCCAAACCCCTCTCATCCATATACCTGTCCAAGTTTTTCTTAAATGTCAAGTGAGCTCGCATTCACCACTTCCTCTGGCAGCTCATTCCACACTCCCACCACTCTCTGCGTGAAGAAGCACACCCCCGCTAATGTTCCCTTTAAACTTTTCCCCTTTACCCTTAACCCATGACCTCTGATTTTTTTTTTCTCTCCCCTGGCCTCAGTGGAAAAAAAAACTGCTTGCATTCACTCTATCTATACCTAATATAAATTTACATACCTCTATCAAATCACCCCTTATTCCCCTAAGCTCCAGAGAATAAAGTCCTAACCTATTGAACCATTCTCTGTAACTCAGATTCTCAAGTCTATGTAACATACTTGTAAACCTTCTCTGCACTCTTTCAACCATATTAATATCCTTCCTGTAATTAGGTGACCGAAACCGGACACAATACTTCAAATTCGGTCTTACCAATGTCTTATACAACCACACCATTACATTCCAACACTTATACTCAATACTTTGATTTATAAAGGCCAATGTACCCAAAGCTCTCTTTATGACCCTATCCACCGGTGACGCCACTTTTAGGAATTATGTATCTGTACTCCCAGATTCCTCTACTCTACTGCAGTCCTCAGTGTCCTGCCATTTACCTTTAATGTTCTACCTTGGTTTGACCTTCCGAAGTGCAATGCTTCACACTTGTTCGCATTAAACTCCATCTTGTATTTTTCAGCCCATTCCTCCAACTTGTCCAAATCTCCCTGCAAGCTTTGAAAACCTTCCTCACTATCCACTACACCTCCAATCTTTGTATCATCAGGACGTTTGCTGGTCCAATTTGTCACATTATCATCCAGATCATTGATATTGATGACAAATAACAATGGACCTAGCAATGATCCCTGTGGCACACCACTAGTCACAGGCCTCCACTCAGAGTAGCAATCCTCCACTATCACTCTCTGGCTTTCTACATTGAACCAATGTCTAATCCAATTTCCTTCCTCTCCATGTATACCTAGCGACTGAATCTTCCTAACTAACCTCCCATGCGGGAGTACGGTGCGGTACATGCGTATTTGCAGAATACACGTAGTTGTGTGATAGAGTATCAAAAAAACATTTAAAACATTTTGAAATGATTTGTAAATAAATTGCTTGAATGAGACAGAATAATGAAAGTGACAGAATGAAGTTGGTCTCTGTAGATGTGCAGTAATCTGAAAAGCAGTCGAACGAATGTGCACATACTCTATATCTACATTCACCGTCATCTGTCTGAACTGCTGGAGAGACAATGCCTGGATTAGATTGGACGACAGCAGACACATTGACTGTAATGCTGAAACGTCAGAACGATAACAGACCTGTTTTTTTCTTACATAGAGACACATCCATTCTCTTAGCAGAATGTTTCGCGCATTACTAACACATCACTGACCACGCTGATGGTATAACCGCTTCTTATGAAACAACACTGAGCTGAAATAATAATAGCACTACTGGCCACTGTGACAACATTATTACTAACCCTACTGACTGTCGTTACAACCTACGGAAAATGTCGTTACTTCTGCAACATCAACTGGTCAAAGTGATGACGTCCCGGCATAACCTCGCCATTCACTGAAATACATTCATCATCTTATGTACAAAATACAGCTTCGGGACATTCAGACAATTTTCCACAGTCTCGGATAATCATGTTCGGGCGACAAAGGGACGATTGGCAGCTACAAAGGCCCTCCGTGCCCTCCTCCCGCAGTTGGTCACTAAGGCCTTGTCCGGCGAGTCTTTCACCGTAGACACCTCCGAAGGGAAGGCCAGGGATTGGTAACCATGACAATAGCAAAGGTGACATTCCCATTGCAGAGAAGCTGTGTCGATAGTGAGCTACCCCGCAGAAATGAAAACACATCTTCCATGCTAATGGATTAGAGTCGACAATGCAACGCATAAGCTTGTTCATGTGATGTTTTGCTCTTAGTGACTGACCGTACGTCTGCGGATTATGAACAAATCAAAAACTAACTGAGGCGAGGAGGATCAGGTACATGAAGGCTGGGAAAACTGCTGGACTGTTGGAAAGTTGGAAATGCAACACCAAACATTCGTAGTGACCAGTAGCCTTTATGATCGCCAACTTTAATGCATCACCTGGCAGGTGCAGATTTCGTAGATCCAGTCTGGTGAAGGGTGGACCATTTTGAGTGTTTTACTCGGGCGCCGACTGGGGTCTGGGATAGCAGAATAAAGCTGTGCTGGAGCGCGTTGACTGAGCAGTCATTCATGGCCAAGTCGTGGTGTTCCTGTGAGAGCGGGCTGAGTTCGATGGTCTCCACGGCTTTAACAGATGACGTCAACGGAAGTTGCAGGCCGGTGGGTTAACAACTCAGCAGCGAAGCGGATGGACGGGAGATGTGAGGATCGTAGTTGGAGAGGCAGGAGCAACCCAAGATCAGAGGGTGTTGAGTGAGTCGATTGGGAGGAATATGATGGAGTCGTGGAGGTCTGTGATGCTCATGTTCAGAGGTGGTATGAGCGCCCTGATCCGCCCATACCCACAGGGGGTTCCGGCAATCGCCATGATGTTGAAGAGGTGAGAGAGCTGCTCGTTCGAGACCACAAGCTGCACACCTAGAGTCCACAGAGGCAAGTTGCTGCTGCGTTGGAATTCACCAGAGCTGAGCGGGAATATTCGTCGCACTATACTGTTCGACGAAGCCAAAACGGTAAGTGTGTTCGATATAAGTGGAGGGCTTTCTTCTGTCATGCTGCTCTGACTGGTTAAATAGGACGCAAAAGAGCGATAAATGGCTAACTGGATGTTTAATTGACTCAAGATAGAGGAATAATGTTTTTTTTCGGACTACAGAGCCCAGACGAATGATATGCCTCAGGTATTTGTGCTAGGTTTATTGCTTTCTGTCTTCTAACTCAACATACGGGAAGACAACATACCTGCCGCGGATGGGCATTTTGTAGTGTTACGAATTCAGGCAACAATAAATATATGTGAGTTAGGCAAGGGTTTTTATAACAAATAAAACGTTTATTAAACACTGAAAACAAACCCCCCAAAAGTAAACAAACACTAACGTAACCAGAAATCAGCTGCTGTGCGGCAACTTAACAGTTCTTAAAGCGATGTTGCAAAAACAGTTCTTTAAAGTGGTATTGCCAGAAGTTCAAAATGCTCACAGTCCATTTAAAAGGAGAGACTTGTTAAGGCGATTTAAATTCTCTTCCACGTCGCTTTGTTTCGATCCCCGGCGTCGAACTTTTCCCACGAAGAATTTACGAAACAAAACGGCCTAAAGGCTCTGACCTTTCCTTTATCACACTGTCCTCAATCTTCTGCTATCCCGCAGAGATTAACACGAGAACAGTCAACGAATTCCTTTTGAATAAGGATCAAATAAGGCCGAAACTGTTTCACCGTCGAAATTCGATTCTCCTCGATCTTTAACTCCACGAACTCCGATCTTCACTCTCCACCGATTCTTAACCAACAGTATTGTAAAGAAACTGCTGGCAATGACCTTTTAAACTTTAGGCATTAGATAAAACTTCATTTTTCAACTAAACTGCGTCATAACATTAAGTCACGCAGTGGCATGAAGTCAACATGGCAAATCCAGCCACGAACTGCCCCACCTCACAGGGAGGGGTCCTCCTCTAATACCCTGTAAAAAAAACTGTCACATGATTTCTACTGGCGGGAAAATGACGTCACTCCACCATCACAAGACCATTACCTCAAGTCCAGTATAGCTTCAACCCCAGTCACGTGAGAAGTGTACCACTGTCACGTGTCACGGGTACGTAACAGTAGTTGTTACCAATGTAGGTGTTAAGGTGGACTCTGAATAGAGTTATCAAGAATCACAGTGGGATTTTGATTGGCTGAGTAAGTGGACCGAGGTATGTGAAATGGGGCTTAATTCGAATCATTTCGAGATTCTGCATTTATGAAAGTTGTCCAAGGTGGAGTTTGGCCCTAGGGGCTGCTGTAGAACAGAAGCAGTGAAAGTCAACAGTAATCTCGGCACGGTATTGCAATATCATGTACTTGGACCAGCCTTTTCTGTTTTTCTCAGCGAGCATCAGAAGGGATTGTATTGTACTGAACATATTGAACATCGTGGTTTATCAGTTTGTTACTAGGACACAAGGAATCCCAACGTGAGAGAAGGTGGACAGCAAGGACACTATACTTTAGAGATTAAGGTCATCATATGCATGTGTCTAAGATTGCGAGGAGTATCGACAGGGTGAATGCACTCAGTCCTTTCCCCCCCCCCCCCCGCCCCAGATTCGAGTATTCTTCTACAAATATGTCATCTGTGGGCATCGGACAGCCAGGGAGAGTGTTGCAGTCGGCTACAATCACATCAGTTAGAAGCAGAAGAGTTTCTTGCTTTGCAAATCTTTGGAAGATTATACGCTGAATGTTGGAAAATCGATCGAGCTTTGTTGGGCAACATGGTTGCAATGGACAAAATGGACTGATTTCATGCTATATAACACCATGAATTCATTTAATAACGATTACGAAAAGGCCAATTGGACATTATTCCTACTGTCAGATTAAACTCAGTAATCCCGTTCTGCATTTGGAACAAAAATCAAATGTAGCAAGGATATTTTAGCAGAGTTACACGGTTGAGCTACTGAGTCTGACAGATTCGTATCCTCCTGTATTCGATGGTCAGTGATGTAAGAGCAACAGCGCCTGCAGCTTTTGGCTTAAACCGTCTCCGTTACCGAGAGACGGAAAACATAAGCAGTCATTCTGGACTTGTTGGATGTTTTGTCAATTTAACGTCGTATCAATGATTTCAGTCCATGTTTCAGGATCGTTTGGTCATAGTAATTATGTGCAGGGCTATTAGCTCGTTCTGACAACCCTTCAAACTCACAGTGAACTCACAAAGCGGATGCGACTACCCGATCGACTGTAATGTGAAGGCAGTGGGTTGCCAGGAAAAGGTGTCAAACTGAAAGAAACATCAGTTTCTCCATCGTCGAATAGCGTGTGTTTTTATACGTTTATCGGTTTTATAGGGACAGGTGACTGTAACTGTTTCTATTCGTGCATATTCAATACTGTGAGATAGAGAATCTGTCAGTACCTACAGGTGAACTCTAACTTTTTCTATGTTTCCCCCGAGCTGTTCGTCTGTGGTTTTGTATTGCCACGGGCTCCTGACCCGCTCCTGCTCTACCCTGGCCCCTATATTACTGAATACTCCATCGCCCATCTGTTTCTCATGATTACATGTCTTGCTGCCACCTGCGTCTCATTGTGCTCCAACTATCATCTGCCTCTCTGCTTATTGTTCAGTGTAATTCAGTCCTAAATTTTCACCTGTTTGTTGTCAGTTTATGCCAGTGAGTATTCGTAGCCCTTTCAGCATAATACTGCACACTTTCTGTCTGAATACCGACTCCGCCTGTTCCCCGATTCCGGATTTTGTATTTCTCTGGATATTTTGATCTCTGCCTGAACTTTGACGCCGACTTCCTTTGCACCTCGTGATTTTTTAATTAATTAAAATCGCTGTATGCTCAGTACAGGGTCCGTGACCCTTGCTCCAGTGCCCTGACTGTACAATCTGGCCAGCAGACCCCCATCGTCTGAGAGCTGCCCTGCAGCAACAAGAACTGATGCTGGGGAGACACCAGAACCAGCTGGACTCCTTGCTCAGGGCAGTGTAGTGGCCTTCTGTCAATATCACCAATCTTGTGGCCCGGATCCTGTCACTCCAGCTGTCCCAGAGCACCCATTAACATTCTGCGACTGCATCTTCCGCTCCGCCCTCCGGGTTTTCGACATTCCTCCCGTCCAAGCGCCCCGTCTGCTTCCTCCCGAAAAGTTCTCAGGTGAGCCCGGTACTTCCCACTCTTCTCTTTCTTAGTGCATCCTCATTTTTGAATTGCAACAGCAACATTTCCGATTGATCGAGCAAAGTTAGTCGACGTCATTACCCAACTGCCCTGTCGGGCGAAGAATGCAGAACAGCCGTCTGGAAGGCAGGCTCCCCTTTTATTCAGTGGTTTTCAGTTTATTTCTGAGGAGAGGTATTGTCAGAGAGCTGGAGCAGGGATACAATCGCACACCCAGTAATATGCACACAGTGATTAAATTCAGTTACACATCCGGAGGTGCAACCAAAGTCGGTGTTAAAGTTCAGGCAGATATCAAAACATCGAGAGAAATGCAAAAACCAGAATAGGCAAACAAACAGAGTCGAAATTCAGACGGACAGAGTGCAGATAGGATTCTCTGGCACAGTCTGGCAATAAACAGAGAGGCAGATGTTAGGTAGAGCACAATAAGACGAATGTGGCAGCAATAAAGTTAAGAATGAGAAGCAAATGAGAGACAGAGTACTCGGTAATACAGGGGCCGGAGTAGAGCAGGAGCGGGAGCACGAGACCATGGCAATTCAAAACCACAGACTGACAGCCAGGGGAAACACACAATGAGACAGAGCTCAGCTGGAGGCACTGACAAATGCTCGTTTTGAGTAAAACGTTCAATAGCATAGAGGGACTTACACTAGAACTCGCAGAACGGTAACATCAGCAATCTTGAAAAATTGTCCCCACCTGCACTTTCACTATGTTTATGTGACCCGATCCGTTTAAAAGCGGTGACCATCGAGGATGAAGTACGCCGAAACAAGGACCATTAACAACAGATGAGAATCATAAGGATTGGTACGGAAGATGAGTCAACAGTACAATTATAAAAGTGAAAGTAAAACCAACAATATCAATGCGGCACTATTTCGTCACCGGAGATACGTACAATATATAACTGATCCAATTGGAAAACGGAACAATGACCTGTTCATTACGTCACTCTGAGTCATGAGGAAGCACCGATCGTTCTAGATGGATGGACTCTCCATGGGTGTAATTTCCGTTCTTTAATGTGAATCAGTGGGTTTCTTGTCAGAGCCGCTAAACAACCGATTGGAGACCTAGCCGCACTAGCGAAGAAAATTGTGTCTAGTTTGTTACGTGGGTGCAATTGGAAGACAGTCTTTAGATATTTACAGCACATTGCAGGGCATTTGGTCCCACAATGTTGTGCCGACAATATGATCAGCTCTGAGACTGCCTAATATTTCCCTAGCGCATAGCTCTGTTTTTCTTAAGCTCCATCTACCTATCTAAGGGGCTCTTCAACTCTCCATTGTATCCGTTTTCACAGCGTCTGGATATCCACACGATCAATGCCCCTCATCATCTCACACATGCCGATCAGGTCACTTCTCATCGTCCATCGCTACAGGGTTAAAAGGACAAATAACTCGAACGGATCCTCATAATGTACGCACTCCAATCCAGGCAACATCCTTCTGTAGCTCCTCTGCACTCTCTCTGCAGTATACACATCCTTCCTGTAGTGAGGCAACCGGAAGTGAACTCGGTACTCCAAGTGGGGCCTGACCAAGGTCTTACATAGCTGTATCTGTTCGTATTTCTACCTCTGTGAATAACCGGGAATATTTTATAGTTTTAACCTGATTGCCATACACTCGCCAGCATTTGTCGCATCCACGGGACAGAAAGTTTTTGGTACATTTTGCTCCTTTGAATTCATATTTGGATATAGATGTGGAATTACTTCACGGCCCTTAAATTCATTTCATGGTTTTTAAATGACAACATACCATGCGACTTCTTAACAACATTATTAACTTGCTCTGCAAGTTTGACTATCCTATCGCCACTGACTAGAGGATATTTCAGATTCTCCAAACTGTGAAATGACTAACCATTTATACTATCTTCTGCCTTCAAATTGACCCTACTAGAATGAAGTGGTTCACCTATCTAGTTTGAAGTCCATCTGCCGCTTTTGAGGCCAGTTCTACATCCTATCGTTGCCCCGTTATATACTCCTACAACACACCACACTACCCATAATACCACAATCTTTGTGTTATTTGTAAATGTACTAAACCACCGTTCCACTTCTTTATCCAGAACATTTTTTAAAAAATCACAAAACAGAGGGGTCCGAGAGCAGAAACCTGCGGAACACCACTATGCACCGATATCCATGCAGAATACGAGCTATCTCCAACCACCTTTTGCTAGCCAATTCTGAATTTACAAAACAAGGTCCTCTTGGATCCTATACCACCTTACCTTCTGAAGTAGCCTTACATGGGGAACCTTATCAAATGCCAAAAGAGAGCGGCGTCTTTTTCAGGACAGCTCTTGCACATGGCTTTCAAATCCTTCTCAGTTTTATTTTTCATCGGCATTCCCACGGACTCCAATAGATTTTATTTTCCATTGTATTCATTTTGATATGGAAGTAATCAACGGAAATAATAATGACCGAAAACCGCTGACCAACCCCACCAGAACCCTTACCATTCTCGTTTTCAATTCATATCCTCCATCAACCGTGGCCCATAACCACCTCTGACATCTGATGGAATAAAGAGGTCTCAACGGAGACACCCACCTACTATGAATAATGAATATATCACAGCTAATTCGTCTTCAAGCAGAAATAAATATTCCCCTGGGCTGCAAAAAAACCCACAGTAGTTCTGAAATGACACGCCTTTCCGCGCTGACCGCTGAGTTGTTTAAACTTGATGTTTTACTTGAACGTTGTTTCTCCCAGGAATTGGCCCGACGTTGTTGGTTTCAGAATGCCTGTTACTTCGGACCGGAGTGAGTGGACAGGTCTGTATGAGACGAGAAAGAGGGGCAGGCGATTATTTTCTGAATTAGTGACGTCTGTTTATTTTTCCAACAGCGAGCGTGCTAACAATGATCATTCTCTCCAAATGGGGATTGCGGTCTGTCCGAATATATCTGCGTCTGGATGATTATCATGGCAGTGTCAGATTTATCTGCGACCTGCAAGATATTTTTTTAATTCCCCGCATTCAACATCCCCCTCTGAATTACACAACTTTCCTTGTCACCATGCTGTATCTGATGATAGTATACAGTCCGCTTCCAGTTTGACTGAAATGTTGCCATGCGTTGGCACACGTTTAATAAAAAAAACTCTAGGGTTAAAATTTAAAGAATATCTGCAACAGTAACTGTGATCATGATTTATTTGGGGAATACACACTTTTTGTTTTAATTTCCTGCTCTGCGAATAATTGGAAATATTTCATGTTTGATTGACATTAAGCTGGGAGCCATGAGCTCAGCGGCATTTGTCGTGTTCACGTGACTGGAATTCTGCTTTGGTAGATTTTGAACATTTGGTTTAATATTTTGATGCTGATCGCGACTGTTTTTCCCCCCGTAGATATCATTGCACAAACCGGATAGCACCTCATGGGCCCGAGTCCCTGTGCAAACACCTATATTTATTCAGCTACCCAAACTAAATTCAGAGAGGAGCATAAAACTTTTAAAATGTCTCTTTCAGGATTACACTGACATTTGTCAAACCAAGTCGTTCGGGTCCTCGGTGGTGGTCGGTGCCTTTCCCAGCAGGCACCATTCTGTGAGGCAAACAAAGAGTGAGATCAACGTCGGTGGTGGTCGGCGCCTTTCCCAGCAGGCACCATTCTGTGAGGTCGTGGTCGGAGCCTTTCCCAGCAGGCACCATTCTGTGGGGTAAACAAAGAGTGAGATCAACGTAACCTCATCAATGCCTTGTGTTTAATTGACACAGTTTATTTGTTGTATTATAATGATAATAATTATTTTAGTATAAGAGGAACATGGTTGCATACACAGGACACTGAAGTCAAGACAACTGAGCTCCCTGTGCAGCCAGCATTAGGAGTGAACAGCCAGATTAGGTGCAGAGCAACATCAGCAACCGATTTCTGAGCATTAGGGACGCAAGTGACGTTATCGACCACGAGGGAAACTCGCATCGACTGTAACAGAGTCTTCCCAGAGGCCATCTTTGAGTAGGTATAAAGGAGGAGTGGAAAGATTCAAGATGATTGTGCGTCAAAAGTCTTTGGAAGAATGCAAGGGAATGTGGCTGACAGGAATAATAAAACAACCATGGTAGAATGATGCAACAGAGTCATCCACGGGACTGATGGCCTGATGGCCGAATTCTGCTCTCCTGTCTGAAAGCTTTATGATCTAAACGAAGACGGCTCGGGAGCACTGACGCCAGTTATCATGAAGCGTTTAGAGCTGCTGGTGGTTGGCAAAATCCAAAAACTGCCACAATGGACAGAAAGGCTTGTGTTCAGTATCATCGTAAGATTGGATGCAATATTCGTTGAAGGCTGTGAAATATATTATGGAATGTACAGACAACAGATTCTTTGTTTCTGTTTCTGTTGCACATATTTCAGAATCAGCAACCGTATCCATTTCCTGAATGAAACAATGCAGCCCAATGACAGTATAACATTCGTCCATGATGACAAAGTCTATGGAGTCTAGGAATGGACAAGATGAACAATAACAATCATGAAACCGAAAGGCTGAGCTTGAGAGTGTTTCGCAACAACAGTCATTGATTTTTTGGATTATCATTTGTTCGTCTTTAAAATCTTGCAATTTCAACTCAGGTTATCCATACCTCAACACAATTGGGATTTTTACTTGAATAATATTAGGTTTATTTTTTACCGGAGATACTGGGGAATACTTCAACCTTGTGCAGTATTGAATATTCAGTGTGCTGGAGCGAGTATAAATTAATGACCGCGGCTCAGATTTCATCAGCTCAGAATTCCTTCAGCGAGATCGCGGGAAGCTGCAGACAGGCTGAACCTCACACAGCATGCTTGCAACATTTTACCGTGTGAGGAAGATATGGTACATGATCATTTCTGTTATTGGCATGCCTGGTAAAAATATAGACGGACTAACATTTGCAGCTATATGTGCGCGGTCTATGGACTCAATCAGTTACCTATAGCGATGTGATGTTGGTGTATCCGTGTGTACAGTGCAGACATTGTGTAAAAATCTCTGTGTTCCCTCAGATGTGCCCTTCCATTTTAATTCCTGGCCTCGGCTGAATATAAACGGACAGTTGAGACAGATGTAGACTGGAAAATCAGAACGTTGCATTTATTCTATGGATCTATTTCAGGGAATTTTGATTTATGAATGTAAAGCCACTGTTAAAATAATCTCCGACAATCCAGCACGTGCGGCTCCTTTATCGTGCCAGAAGCTATCTTATTCTATATTAATGGTGCAATATGATTTAAAATCAAACTCAATGGTATTACGTTGCATTAAAAATGCACCAACTTTGAAGGTAACTCGGGAAGCGAATGCCTGGTGTGATTCAGGGAAGATCCGTAGTGTTGGGAATGTGGTTAAGGCACTATTAGAGGGACTGGAAAGTCGGATGCCATCAGAGGCTCTTGGTCCATCGTTCATGGAGCTGACATAAATGCAGTTGTGTGGTCGCCACTCATCTGGTTTCGTCTGCTTTTTTTTTAATCCCAGAAGTATCTTAGCGGGTTTTTAAATTCCTCACATATTTCCCTATCCTTGTATTATAGGCAACGCAACTTCTGAACAGCAATCATCCTGTTACGAAGAACATTGCTGGAGTAAAATTATGAAATCCCCCCAGGGAACTGGAAACATTTCTCAAAATGCTACAATCAGCTTTAAAAAAAAAGTCTTCCAATTAATGCACGATATTAATGCCGTATTTTAATTCATACTTCAACCCGCATTCAGCAGATGTTTACCATATTCGCATAACGAAGGCAGGTGACGCTCTGGAGACAGGCTTCCCAGTCGTATCATTCTGCGTCATCTGTAACTACTTCCTCCATTTCATTCGCGTTTTAATATTTGGATATGCTCAGTACATGGAGGGGAAATGTGACGTATTATGTGAGCTCCCTTAGTTCACCGATATTGCGATGGTGTGTAGAACCATTAGACTGTAAAAAATTAGGAAAGCACCAATGAGTTTAATTACAAGATTTTGATCCTTTTGGGGAAATAGTGATTAAAAGAAAAGTTTTAAAGAGTGCGTGGTTCCACAGGACGCAAACTCGTCTGTTTCCAGCTGACATTTATTTCCAGTCAAGGAACGATGAAGCGGATTAGAAAATATTACTATACAGCACCGTTGTCATGAATTTCACTGATTCAAAAATACTAATGAGACCATCTCCATTAGAATACTCTTAATTTAACTAGCGCTGACCTGTATAAGCAATGGGGTCAGTTGCTTCATAGAAGACCGATGTCTCGAATAATGCAACAATCCAAATGTACTCTGAGTTTAAATCTATCGAGGGACACACTCCACGTTCAGCAGGGAGAATTGAATTCAGATTCAGGTCAGATATTTTACTATTCCGTTCATTCTAATGTTTCAGCTCAGGGGAAGTCAATGAATTCTGTCTTTCGCTACCTGTTGGGTTCAAAGCCTCGCAATACGGGATACTGCATGCTGACAGAGCAGACGGAAACGTCGTCAGGAAGAATTTAGTTTTAAGAGTTGTCAGAGATGCAAAAGAAAATGTTCCAGTAGGTCGAATTAGTTAATTGTGGACTTCAGGAATTGTAAGTCGGAGGAGTATAGGAAAAAATATATATTTATATACACACTCCGATTACATACAGTAATTATTTTGCTTATTTATTTTTCATCCCTTTTATATTATCATGTATTGCATTGAGTTGTTGCTGCTAAGTTAACAAATCTCACGACACATCCCGGCGATAATAAACCTGCTTCGGATAATGGTTCTGAGATTCCCTCACGGCTCTCCATCTTCCACCGAACGTCTAAACCCTCGCTCCAGACTTCCCATATCACAGAAAACCGACGTTGTTAGCATTCAATGTTCAAGTTTCACGATTAATTGGCAAGAAAAATAATATTAGCATATATTAGAAAGTTTAACACTGATTTAACTTGCAAAAGCGTAATTTAATGAACACGTTAGCTGTACTAAAGACGATGACCAATCCGAAAACCAGTCACCTTCATATCAATAAATGACCCATGACTGCCGCCTTTCGGAATAGTTGGAGTAACATTTGTTCTATTTGTTCAACGAGATAATAAGTGACAGGCACGTTCTCTTTCATCCATTGGACTTCAGCCGACAGCAAACACATGCAAGTGCAGAAGAAGTGGATCGGCTGCCCGAACGTCCTTCTGAAACTTTGACACTATGGAAAACAAACATGTATAAATCTACTTCGACCGTCCGATTCAGCAGACATGGTGCAAATGTTTCTTACATCATTCTGTTATTTCACCTGAGCATTGGGGACTGCATTCACAACTCAAAAATGTTTTAGGAAATTTGAATTCAATGAAATAAAAAAGAACAATAACATTCCCCTCCCAATTACTTTGGGAAGTTACTTCCATAAGGACATGGGAAGTTCAGAAGTGTCAATCACATGTCCGGCCTTTTCCAGGCAAACAATGCTCACTGATATGAAGAGGCATTTGCTATTATTACTTGTAATTATTGTCGACCTTGTAAGCGATTCCTCACCCTGTGATGTGGGAAATAAATTAAGGGGTAAAATAGTAGCATGGAAGAGCAATGTCCGGAAACGTAACTGCGGGAGAGCTAACGACTCAGGAAAATGTAGATTTAAGTTGTTTAATTTGTCTTCACTGCTGTACTGTATTTGTGATTAAAGATCCATTGGTAATAATTATTTCAGTCAGCATTAATCGCGGAAACCACTGAAATAATAGGCGTCTGGCTTTATTGGCATCACTGACATTCCCTAAATATAGATACTATCCCTGCAGATGAAGTCAAAGAGAGGTTTTGCATTACCACTGAAGGATCTTCCGCTCAAATGAGCATTCTTCGCTAAATGACATTTAGCCCCATTGGCCCTTTACGTATACGGAGCGGCAAAACAGATTCTGCCTCGCTCATTTTACCGGGTGATCATGCAAGTGGATATATAAAAAAGAGCAGCGGGACCTCAAAACGCTTCCAGTGGCTTCATCATTTCAGAATTATTTTCCTAAGAAATACAAATGAGGCACGGTTTTGTCTGTCAAAGACAGATACCTTAAGTTAGGAACAAGTACGAAAAAACGTTTGGCGACACTTTAAGGAAATAAGCATACGTTAATTACAGCTAAAAATGAAAGTGAATTCCGGACTTCTTAATTGTCAACAAAAATGGTGAACAAATTGGAGAATGATTGTGTGCTTATTCAGCTCCAACAGGAATATTATAGAGAATGTCGCCTGACGATTTTTGGAATTCAGTACTTGAACATATAATATATCATGACATTTGAGAGGTACAAGCTTCTAAATATTTTGGAAATTTAATTCGCGGGGCAAAGACGAACAACTTTCAGCTGCTCTCTGAACGTCGTTTGGGTCGCACCGCAAATAAATGTTGTTGTGCAGCTGCTGAAATTCTGAATTACAGAACCCCATACTGTCCCTGAAAAAGCCGAATAGGCGTTTCCCTGTCGGTGTAGAGGCATCGCATCAGAATGGAGACCAGTGTACTTCTCGCCCAACAGAAAAGGAAACCTGTCGACAGTGAAAATCAGAATGCTAGATTGTCATAAAAACAAAATGCTGGCAGAACTCAGCAGGCCAGACAGCATCTATGGGAGGAGGTAGTGACGACGTTCCGGGCAGGATTTCGGCCCGAAACGTCGTCACTACCTCCTCCCATATATGCTGTCTGGCCTGCTGAGTTCTGCCAGCATTTTGTGTTTTTATTTATGTCCAGCATCTGCAGATTCATTCGTGTTGCCTGATGATGGATTGTCCGCGGCTTTGCATCTCCGGAGCGCGCTGTTTCCCGAAATTTCTCCGTCCCTTGAGCCCCCTGCGGACTCCGCTCGCCGGCCAAATCTCTTTGACAGTCAGAATATTGAGGGTCGAAATGAGGAAGAAAGGAACCCCTCTCATCAACAGTCTCCTGTCTTCTCCCCGTAACCTTTTAGGCCCTGATTATTTTAGAAACTATCAACGATCAACCTAAAAGTTCCTAATGACATGGCCAGCATAACAGTCTGCGGCAAGGAATTCCAACTTTTACCTTCCACTTGGCAGAACAAAATTTACCCCATCCGTCAATTCTGAGGCTGCGCCGTCTGGTGGTAGAGTTAGCCGAATCTGCAGATCCTCTTTATCCAGACCTTTCAATGTTCAACTGATAACAACGCGATCGCCCCACATTCTTCTAAAGTCTGCGAGTACAGACCCAGAGATATCAATTCGCGCTAATTGTTAACACCCCAGCTCCTTGGGACACACGCCAAGTGAAGACAGAGTGTGAAACTTTTACAGTACAACATCCCTGCAAAAATAATCGCAAATCCTGAAATGTATAAAACCAGAAAACAGCTTGTGTGACCGGCATATCAATGGCTCACCGTCAATGTAGGAATTAGGAAGTTATAGTTTTTTAAACAAGTGGAATGCAAACATAAACGTAAAGACTAAAATTGTGCTAATGTCTCTCATGTCCGAAAATATCACTGTAAAGAGGCAGTGCTGTACAACAGCTGTAGCACTGGAAAACTGCAGTTTGTAGATTAAATTACTATCAGGCCAAAAGGAAAGATGTACTGATATGTTGTCAATTTATAGTGAAGCAATATTATAATCTCATTCAGATTGTGAGTGACTTGTGCTCAATCTGGAAAGCGTTAGCCAGACAGTACACGTGCAATAAATCTCCCAGCAACATGTTCGTACAGTAAGCAAACTGAAACATTAAATGAAGCGAGAGAAAACTGATCAGGAGAGAAAGAGAATGGACGCCAGGATCGGCAGACTCGGCCCGTTCATTCCAAAGATTCGTGTAATGTACACTTCAAAACTGGGTCTACAATACGTAGTTTGAATATCGGATTTTAGGGTGATATAATGTGCAAGGTAAATGACATTTCACAAAAATGAAGTAGCCAGGCAAATTAATCCATTACAAGTCGATTCTTTCAAAGACAGAACGCCAATGCAGACCCGCTGGGAACAAATGTTGTAATCATTGAAAACAGCAAAGTTTTCTGGAAGTTGAATTTGTTAATATGCTTGTAGACCAAGTGTGGGGTTATTTTCGAAATTAGAACTTATTTGAATATTTCCTGTGAGCGGTACAGTCCTCTCAATATTTTCGAAACTAAATTCGCTGGGGAGAGAAGAACAACGTTCAGCTGCGCTCTGAACCTGGTCTGTATTTGTATTTGTGCAGCTGCTGAAATTCTAAATCACGAAACCACAAAACTGTACTTGAAAAATCCGAATAGTTTTTTTTTTCAGGATTGTGTAGCGGCATCGCATGGGAATGAAGACCAGAGTGTTTGTCGCCCAACACAGAAGGAAACTCGCTGACAGGGTGAAAAGCAAAATGATGTATTGTCTCAGGCTTTCCATCTCCGGATGGCGCTGTTTCTCGAAATTTCCCCGTCCCTTCAGGCGCTATGGACTCTGCTCGCCGCCAATGTTTGTCTGACTGTCAGGGCATTGAGGGTCAGAATGAGAAAGTAAGGGATTCAACAGACTGTCTGCCCAATAAGACCCCTCAATCTATTCCGAAAAAAAGAAGTGCGGGTCTACCGAAACAGACCCAGTTACCCCCCATGAAAAACGTTGCTGTTTCCATTTACAGGAAATAAAATAGATCACTATGGATACTACGCCAATAACGAAATCAGCAATTTTCGGTGTGCCGTATTAATTTAGTCTAGAATGTGGCCACAAAGCGATATAAAGTGAAAATAACAGTAAACCACACAGGACATGATGGACAAGGCACAGCAGTCCGTATGCTTTACCCATCTGGTGTAACAGGACATTGATATTCACCACTATTAGATCCGCCACAGCCATTTTCGCCAGGAAGCGCGTTACGCATTTGTAAAGACCGCAGTTTCCTCAGCACAGAATGATAATAGTTTGCATGAAACAAACAAACAAAAAAAAGCAGTTAGCAGTATCATATCGCGTTTAATAAAGAGATGCTAAACATATTTCATCTGCTTGAAATAAATACATGATTAATTGATAATGGACTTTATCACTGGGGGTAAGAATATACCTGTGTTTATACGGTTTATTTGAAACACCTGTACGCGTCTAAAGCGCTTTACAGTCGCAATGATCACATTATCTCTTCATGTTCCCGGAATACAGCAGCTATGTAGAATAGAGTTCAAGCACGGACACGAGATCCTTCGGCCGATTAACCCCAGGTCGACCGATATGGCCATCTAATCTCATTTCCGTCTGTCCGTGCTGATTCACATCTCTCTAAACCTTTCTCATTCATTGATCTGTCCAATTCTGCCTGTTCGATAGAACCTCTCTCCATAACTCAGACACTAGATGCCTTGCATCATCCTGTAAATGCTGTCTGCACTCTGTTCTGCCATTTCTAGAAAGAAGGCGAACATAATTCTACATACATCTCCAAGTGAGGTATCTGTAAAGAGACTGGCAACGTAATGGAGATTTATACAACGGCGACATCAACAGGCGAGGAACCCGAAACACTTTCAGGATTTTTTTGCCAGGATAGCTTCCTAATCAAACCGGGATTTGGCCACTTGCTGTGTGTTATCTGAAAGCCCGATTGCAAGGCCAGATTCTGAAACATGCAATCTTCCACGACAGCAAGATCGGTTCTACCTCCGCAGAAGTATAAACCATACTTCAGAGCATGAGTTTTATGCACGAACTGAAAACTGAGCGGCACTTTTATTGTTTTTCCCCAGTAGTATGCTCCGTAACAAAACACAACTCACAACACAATTAAACGATGCCTGGCAGTCGCAGCAACTGGTAGCAATATGGCAAAAGGAAAATGTTCTGATTGGATGGTGTCCGTTGTTTATTAGCAAAGAACTACCGACTTCGATTCAGTGTTGTTGTTTCAATTCGGAACAGTCTTGAAAATTCAAACATTGATAATTTAATTTTATTCAAGCTCTAAAATGTTCAAAGAAAGATTACTGTGTGTGTGTGTGTGTGTGTGTGTGTACTGCATTCCATTGAATAATTATATGAACATATATCAAAAGTATAGTAGCATAATTCTCAAAGTACCCCGGCTGCCAAGTGATATGGAACACCTCGCCAAGAAGAAGATAAGTTACTTGACCCGCGTCAGAGCTTGAAATAAGTTTCGCATTTTGTTACCTAACCCACGAAGAGCATTTCGTCCTCAGTAAGTTCCTACGTCTCCAAAGGGATCCTACGATAATATACACACACAGCTCAACCCACTGCCCTCTCTGCTTTCTGCAGGTATCACATTCTGTATCACTCCTTTGTCCACTATCACTCCCTACTGATCTCCTTTCTAACGCTTATTCATGCAAGCGTTACAAGCGTCAAAACTGCCTCTACACCTCCTCCTTCACGAACGACCATTCACGAAAATCTGTCCTTCCAGGTCAGACTCTGTGGGTGGACGTTAGGAAAAGGAAGGCGTCAATAACTCTGCTGGGTGTTTTTATAGACCACCCAACAGCAACAGGGACCGAGGAGCAGACAGCGAAACATATTCTGGAAAGGTGTAATAATGGAAGGATTGATGTGGTGAGATATTTTAATTTCCCAAATATTGATTGGCATGTCCGAAAGAGAAGTGTTTTGATGTGGTAGAGTCTGTTATCTGTTTTCAGGAAGGCTTCCTGACAGACTATGTAGAAAAGCGTACAAGAAGAGAGGCTGTACTTGACTTGGTATTGTGAAATGAATCTGGTCACGTGTAGGTGGGAGTATTTTGGAGATAGTGATCATAATTCTATACCATTGCATTGGAGAGGGATAGGAACAGACAAGTTAGGAAGGCGTTTTATTGTAATAAGCGAAAATATATGGCTATCAGGCAGGAACATGGAAGCACAATTAGAAACAGATTTTCTCAGGGAAATGTTCGGAACAGAATTTGCAAATGTTCACGTGATACTTGTGCGGGGTTCTGCGTAGGTACTTTCCGATGAAACATGGAAAGTAGTGTACTGGAACCGGGGTGTACAAAGGCAGTTGTAATTCTAGTCAAGAAGAAAAGAAGAAACTTGCAAGAGGTTCAAACAGCTAAATAATGATAGAAATGTAGACGATTATGAGGCTAGCAGGAAGGTGGTTAAGAAGGAAATTAGGAAAGCCAGAAAGGGCGATGAAAAGGTCTTGGATTAAGGAAAACCTCATGGCATTCTACAAGTATGTGAAGAGTAAGAGGATATTAATGTCTCCGTCTATCTAACTAGAAAATTGTTGCGCCCGGCTTTCCGGGGCGTAGACCTGGGCGACTGGAATGGAGATCCTGGGTTGCCCAGACATCAAAATCCCACTCTCGGCCTCGCGAATATCATCCAAAAAAATGCGAATCCGTATATTTGGCATCAGGTTAACTGCAGGAGCTGCCGGGAGGTGACGTGATAAGTCATCCAAACGCCTTAGGGGCTCCAATCCGTATTTGAGTAGGATTCACTCCTTAGCCTTCTGTTCTCCCGAAGATACCCACGAGGCAGTGGGATCAGTAACCCTGGATAGGGACCCATAACGGGTACTTCCAGCAGGAGCCAGCTGAGCCTGGACCTCGTGTGAGGCAGTGTCGTCACGCCCTGTAGTAGTGACATATGGAGTAACTACCCGCTACGTGAAGCAGGAGCATACATCGTAAGAGATTAGGACCAATCAAGTGTAACAGTGGATAACTGTGTATGGAACCGGAGGAGACAGCATAGGTACTTAATGGATACTTTGCTTCAATATTCACTACGGAAAAGGATCTTGCCGATTGCAGGGATGTCTTGCAGCACAATGAAATGTTTGAGAAGGTAGAGGATGTGCTGAAGCTTCTGGAAGGCATAAAGTTGGATAAATCACACGGACCAGACAGACCAGGCTACTATGGGAAGCGAGCGAGGAGATTACTGAGCCTCTGGAGATAATATTTGCGTTATCAGTTAGGACGGGAGAGGTTCCGGACGACTGGAGAGTTGCGGCTGTTGTTCTCTTATTCGAGAAAGTGAATAGGGATAGGCCAGGAAATGATAGACCAGTGACCAGATCAGTGGTTGGTTAGTTGAAGGAGAAGATCCTGAGAGTCAGGATTTATGAACATTTGTAGAGGCATTTGATTAGGAATAGTCAGCATGGCTTTGTCAAAAGCAGGTCGAGCGTTACGAGCCTGACTGAGTTTTTTTTTGAGGATGTGACTAAACACATTGTTGAAGCTAGAGCTGTAGATGTAGTGTATGCGGATTTTGTACGTAAGGAGGCATGGGATCCAAGGGGAGATTACTTTGTAGATTCAGAATTGGCTTGCCCACAGAATGCAAAGAGTGGTAGTAGACGGGTAGTATTCTGCATGGAGATGAGAGACCAGCGGTTTGTCTCACGGATTTGTTCTGGGACCCCTTCTATTGGAAATTTTTATAAATGACTTCGATGCGGAAGAGGAGGAATGGATGATGATTTGAAGGTGATACAAAGTTTGGAGGTGTTGTGTCGAGCTGTCATAGGTTACAGCGGGACATCGATAGGATGCAAAACTGGGCTGAGAAGTGGCAGATGGAGTTCAACCCAGATGTGTGAGGTGGTTCATTTTGGTAGGTCAGATATGATTGCAGAATACAGCATTAATGGTAAGAATCTTGACAGTTTTGAGGATTGAGGGATCTTAGGGTCCGACACCATAGGACTCTCAAAGGTGCTATACAGGTTAAATCTGTGGTTAAGAAGGCACACTTTGCAGTGACATCATCAATCTTGGGATTGATTTTAAGAGCAGAAAGTTAATGTCGCAGCAAATTAAGACCCTGGTCAGACCCCACCTGGAGTACTGTGCGCAGTTCTAATCGCTTCAGGAAGGACGTGAAAACAATATAAAGGGTGCAGAGGTGATATACAAGGACGCTGCTTGGATTGGGCAACATGCCTTATGAGAATAGCTTGAGTTAAATCGACCTTTTCTCCTTGAAGCAACGGAGGATGAGACGTGACCTGATAGAGGTGTACAAGTCATGAGAGGCATTGATTGTGTGGATAGTCAGAGGATTTTCGCCAGGGCTGAAATGGCTAGCACGAGAGGGGAGAGTTTTAAGGTGCTTGCAAGCAGGTGTAGCGGAGATGTCAGGTGTAAGTTGTTTTTGTTATGCAGAGAGTGGTGAGTGCGTAGAATGGGCTGCCGGTGGTGATGGTGGAGTTGGAAAAGATACCGTCTTTTAAGAGGCACTTAGATGGATACATGGAACTTATAAAGGTAGAGTGCTATGGGTAAAGCCTAAGTAGTTCTAAGGTAGGGACATGTTTGGCACAGATTTGTGGGCCAGGGGCCTGTATTGCGCTGTAGTTTTTCAATGTTTCTACGTTTGTTCCATCAATCGCAGAGTGCTGTCGACAGCCCAGCGCATCTGTAGATGTGAACCTTCCTCTTTGCAGGATATGTACATCAGCAGATGGGTAAAAAGGGCCCGAAAGATCAACTCCAGCCACGCCAATCATAAACTATACTTCCGTCTGGCAAACGGTACCGCAGCATGAAGGCCAGGATCAACAGGCTCCGGGAAAGCCTCTTTCAACAGGCCATCAGATTGATCAATACACTTTGATCTGATTGAATATCTGACGGTACATTGTATGTGACTGTACATCCGTGTATAGAAAACAATTCTGCACACAATCATAGTGTTTGGGCAATATCCTGCAACACGGAAGTTAAATAACAGCGGACCTAACACCAATCCCTGTAGCACACTCGTCAGAGGCAAATAATCAACCACCCACTCCCTGGCCTCTGACGCTAAAACAATGTTGCTTTCACGTTGTTTTAGTTAGAAGTGTCTGACAACATACGAAACAAAAACACAATTGAAGAAACAACATAAATCATGTCGTCAGTGTTTCATGGGGACATAACTGGCACTTTGGATTTTCAGCACTCAGTTTCAGTGTCAATATAATGCATTGTATTCTATGGTGTTTAATTCGGTTTTTGTGGCAAACAAAAACAGACCAACTTGGGAAATTGCTGATAGAACACACAGTTTAGTTTCTACCTTTGTTCAAATCAAATATGGTTGTAAAATTGTGGTAGAATTGAGGCAGCTCTGGCTGATGTCTTTAATGTTAAATAGACTGCATCACGTGAAGGTTATGGAATAAAGTGGCCAAGTGATTCACGAGTAGATGTTCTGTGCTTCATAACGAACGGCCGATATCCCATTTCAGCAGCTGAAGCCTATTGTCTTGAAAATTACACTGGTAGCGTTCATATTATCTTTTGTTGTACAGTTAATAACCTGTAACATCCCTTGGGTAGACGAATTCATGACAGGGTTTCAGAGTGAGAAACACACTTTAATATCAATGTTTTGTAGCTCGTTGTCCCTTATGTGACTGATGAAATAACCACACTAATTGCCTCGCAGGAATTAATCTGCATTGCATATAACTCTGTAAATCCGATCACCGGTCCATATGAGCGGTTTGAATGTTCCGTACAACTGAACGCTGCTTCTGACGGAAAATGGGATATCCAGCGATTTTCTACATCGCGAGCATTTTCTATCCTGCAATTATAGCGATTGGTGTCCCTGGTAAGATACTGGAGCTGGTCTGCTGCGCTGTTGGTAATTTTACTCAGCATAAATGCTACCCTCAGTTTCAGTTTCCATATTTTTCTGAAAGGATTTTTTCCCCTCTTTTGTCAAATACCGTGTTGCCGATATTGCCATAGTTTTATAGTCTGATCTCGCTCGGCTCTCTGATACGGCAGTGATCGCTTTTCTAGATCAACAGCCTTTCCAAACGACCGTCCAGTCGAATATCGGCATGCAGTTCATTTACTCCTTAATCACTAAATTATAACTTATGTTTTGAAACTCATTAATTTCACTACAAATAAATCCTTCAGCTGTTTCACTTCTAATAATTGAAATGCTTCTGTTTATGGAGCGATCGACCGTTCAGCTGTACGTGCATCGTGGAAGTTAGATGTCCCGCTCGAAACTGTCGTAAAGTCTCCAGTCCATTATTCTCCTCCTGCCGGCGTGTGCTGATTAAGCCGGCACACATTGGATTTCTGTGTTTTACTTCCAAAGAAATTATACCCTACATAGCATTGGAAAAATGGTGTGCTGTCAGACAGTTGCAACTACCGATAATTTTGTGTTGATTTTCTTTTTTTTTTTGAAATTTCCCTGTAGTTAATTTAACGGCGATTGTGATCCTATCTCGGGGAAAATGCGGACTCTCCAAATGCATCACCTGTTACCTGGTTGGAATGGCAGCAACGGATCTGATCGTGGTTCTAGTTTTCGCTTTAGTTGATCAGACAAACAAAATCTACATGTATTTCAGATCCCTGCTCATTACTCCTGTATGCGCTCTGATATTTGTAATTAGGGTGATAACGAGGGACTGTTCTGTTTGGTTTACGGTCAGTTTTACCTTCGATCGTTTCATCGCAATCTGTTGTCGAAAGCTGCGGGATCGATACTGCACCGAGAGAACAGCAACGGTCGTTATGGTGACGGTGGTTATAGTGAGCTGCGGAAGAAGTGTCCCGTTTTACTTTGCGGTTGAACCTTACGTTTTTATAGACAACATCCCGTATCATTGCGCCCTCACACATGAATACGCTACTTCACCCGTGTGGAAAGGAATCGAATTACTGGATAGCATTTTAACACCGTTGCTACCAATTGGATTAATTCTAGTATTTAATGGGGTTACAGTAAGACATATCATTGCGGCCAATAGAGTGCGCAGAGGACTTCGGAAAAGCAGTGATAATCAGCAGGATACGGAGATAGAAAACCGCAGAAAATCAATGATTTTATTGTTTGCAATATCAGCTAATTTCATTTTATTTTGGATACCCTATGTAGCTCATTCCCTGAAATGGCAACTGGTAAACTATTTGTATGAGGACAGATATTTGAGTTCCCCGGAATATATACTACAACAACTTGGGTTTATGTTGCAAGTTCTGAGTATGTGCACCAACACGTGTATCTATACACTGACACAGAGGAAGTTCCGAAAAGAGCTGAAAAATGGAGTGAAGTATGTGTTTACATTAAATGGCCATCTGTGTAGATAACGTCCAAGTCCAATTGCAATTCAGCGGAGTTTTCTAATAAAACAGTTTTAAAAATGAGTATGTCATGAATTCAAACAATCGTTTGCCTGGTCATCCTGAATTTGCAAAACCCAAGGAAGGTTGCCTACTTCATACGGTTAAGGTAGGAAACTGGGCAAACATTTAATGGACTGACGTGATTGTTACATTAGTTGAATTACTCCAAACTATCGCAGAGATTTGACAAACACAGGAGCAGAAATGGCTTTCGGACAGGCTCAGGTTAAGATGTTTCAAAATTGACAGAGTCGGGTAAAAGGGAGTAAAGTGAGTGTCATTGAAACACAGTATGACAGTAACACTGTTGTTCAAAGGGGGGAAACAGTGGAGAGATTGTCTATTGATAGACTGTGATTAGACCTCAGAAGCAGAAAGGGAGCAATCACTCTGTTGGGAGTATCCTGTAGAGATCGCACACTCCGCACACTATCTGCAAATCAAAACAAAGAAAAGTAGAGAGCGCGAGGACGTGATCAGGAGACAGATTTAAACAGGTGGCATATTAACAGGGTTGTTGTGAGAGGTAAATTATACTTCCCTGATATTAATTGTACTTCCTCGGGTTAAAAGGTTCAAATATGATAGTATTTCTCAATAAGCTGGCAGGCGAAATAAAGGATATAGTACCATAAATATCACATAACTCCTCCGGGTCAACTGTTTGACATTTACTATAAGCATTCAATTTACTATAATCATTCTGTGTGCTAGGAGCTGACAGTATTGAATGTGGTTAATTGGTGGTATCAGATAGGCACTTGGAGCCGAATTTTGGAAATGGTGTGCACCTTGAAATGCGCAAAAAAAAAGATTGTTAATGGAACAGTTGACTGGGGTTCAGTATAGACTTGTCTTATTGAGGCGAGTGACGGAAGGTAGCGTAAAGTAACCCTGGTTGACAAAAGATATGGAAAACCTCGTCACGAAGAAGAAAGAAAGATACTTATGATTCAGGAAGAAATGATTAGACAGGGCTATGGAAAGGCACAAGTTAGCAGGAAGGAAATTAACTGAGCTTAGAAGAATTAGAAAGGGACGTGAGAATACCTTAGAGCAGGGGTGTCAAACTCATTTTAGGTCACGGGCCGGATTGAGCAAAATGCAGCTTCATGCGGGCCGGATCAGTCGGACGCGTGCGAACGCAGCTTTCGTTGCCTCCGTTTTTTTCAGCCTGCTCTCATGTGTCTCAGTCTCTGCTATAACTACAAAGTGTTTCACTTTACAAATTCCGTTTCTTATGAAGAAGACTGCCGAGCAAGACTGCCGAATAAACACTAAAACCCCGAAAAACCTGGTACCTGAATAAACTCAGCATTAGCCATATCATACGCCATAGGCGCTTCGATTACTGGGGCCAGCTTTAATAGTAATTAGATATTATCTCGCGGGCCAAAGATAATTCCACTGCGGGCCGGATTTGGCCCGCGGGCCTTGAGTTTGACATATATGCCTTAGACAGTCGCATTAAGGTACACAAAGAACAGAAGGGTGACGGGAGAGAGGGTGAGACATAACAGACATTAAAGAGGAAACATGTTTCTGGCTTGCGAGGAGGCAGTGAAAGTTTTTAATGATACTTTGCTTCAGTATTCCCCAATGAGCGCGACCTTGATGAATGTGGATCCAGCGTGAAAAGCCGGATATACCGGGACATGCCTACGTCAAGAATTATGCGTTGGGAATTTGTAAAACATTAAAATAAACCATTCACCAGTGATCAAAGGTATGTACCCTATGTAATTAGAGAAAGCTGGAGAAGATATTACTGCGCTTTTGGACATGACTTTTGCATCTTCACTGTCTACAACAGGTCTACCAGGGAATTGGAAAACGGCAAATGTTAATTCTCTTTTTTAAGAAATGAAATAGGGATGGTCCTGAGAATTACAGGGCAATGGGTATCCGGTCAGTAGTGGGCAAGCTATTGGAGAGGATTATTAGAGAGGAGATTGATGAATATCTGGTGCAACCTATTCAGGATGGGAAGTCAGCATCGTTTGTGGGAGCAGATCGTCCCTTATGAGCCTGATTGAATTCCTTGAAAGAGTGATAAAAACAGAACAGTCAATGCGGGGTGTATTAATAATGTAAGGTGTTTGACCGGGTTATGCTTGGTAGGCACATTCAGAGGGTCAGAAGGAACTGGATCGAGCGAAACCTGGTTGTGTACACTCAGTGTTGGCTTATTAAAAGAAGGCAGATTAGATAATTGAAAGGAGGGAATTCTGCCTGGAAGACAATGGCCAGTGATGTTGCACAAGGAAGGTATACACTTTAACTCACGTTACAACTACATCTCCACTCCGCCATTGCAGTATTCTGAAAGACCGACTGTAATTTGACCACCCTGCAAACTTGAATATTTTATTCAATTACTGCTGACGATGTATGCAAAATGCTGAATTTCAGAATGGAACTGCACGCTGTATAACCTGACCTCAATTTGCATATTACAGGGCTGATGCTGCAATGATAGCGAAACCAATTTATCCAATGGAACCCTCACATTCAACATTTGAATGTCTTCAGCTGCATCTGTTGTGCTCTCCAAATTAACCAATACACAAAAATGCGAATTTCAAATACCAATTTCAAATATACGTGCCAACTTATTCTTGAGCAGTGTGTTTGTCATACCCGGAATAGAAACATTCATATTTCGATCCCTTTCATGTTGATTTCACCTAGCCGGTGTGGAATCCGCGTCTCCCTCTTGAAATCAATACAAAAGCAGACAAGTTAAAGCAATCTAAATACGTAGGCAAAACAAAACAAAAATGCAAACATGCACATTCTTATTTTCAAATCTCTTGCAAGTCACTGGCGTATGGAGAATAAACAGTTAAATGGTGAAATTCCTTATCAGATATGCTAAAGAGCACAGGGAAGGTAAATGATGGTGATAGTGGCCCAGATACACTAACAGTTTCGGAAAGAAACCCACCCTCTGAAATTCACATCAGGTCCTGGAAATGAATTCCACTCAACGAAACAGACATTTTCAGATAGTCGTGTCGTGTTGTAAAACAGAGGATTAATTCAAACATTCTCTCACAACACACCTAATAAGCATACGACGGCCTTCCGTTCAGTCACGCACGAATTACGTCTCTTTATATTTCAAGTGAAGTGACAAATGTCCAGTCCCTCTTCAATATTTTACGTTCTCAATGCATTCACACAATAAACTTTCACACAACGTGACATAATTTTAATTGTTTAACAATTCAGAAAAAAATCTAAAATTAGAATCATACAATAAGAAATATTTTCTCGTCTAAAGCAAATGGACTCTGAAGTTACGCATCGTCCGTAAATTAATATTCAACCTATTTAAAAATAACGTCACTGCGTCATCAGATCTCCAGCGCCGTCCACGTTCACTCACCTCCAATCTCTGTCCAAGGATAAGATTCAGAGGAAAGAACGTTTTGCTGCATAGTATCAGGGTTAGTAAACCCCATTACCACCGCTAAATTAATAGCTTTGCACACTGTACTGGGAACATTGCCTCAACAAAATCCAATCCGGATCTATCGTCTTTTACACCTTACTGATGCAGTGAATGTACATTCCTTTAGTGCTTTACCTCCTTTATAATTTCACACCAGCACTTCCTTATGCACACGCTAGAACTTTTTTACTAAATCCCAAAGCCTCACAGTGTGTAAGGACAGCTGGATCAAACAATATCAAAGACTTTCTAGATTCGTTGGTGCTGCGAGAGATTAAAAGTCGTCACCAAATATAATGTTTATTTACTGTGGCCCTTAGAACACATTTATAGGTTTAACGTAAATGTAGTTGAGTGCTTGCCGTTACATTTTACATTTAACGTTTGGTTACATTTGGTTAGCACATCGAGCGAGATACTCTGTTAATACCCAGAAATAACTCAAGGGATTGTTTAATTCTTCACTTGCTACCTGACTCTTGTATTTTCCGCAAATCAATCATTCAAATCAATTTCCTTTCATCTGCTGTACCTAGACCGTGTACTGCTCTCCGGTGATCAGTTGTCTGTAACAGCTCACTGTGATCATCAGCAGGCACTAATGTCCCAATTTCCTGAGCAAAATATCTTAGATGCTTACACACAATGGAATTAGTGAATGTTATATACTTATTTCAGTTTCCTGCCTCGTATCCTTACATTGCGATTTCTTTCTGGTCGCACATGAGGAAACATTCTAGAGCAGTACAGGGTTCTTCGGTTTGTACACTGGTAAGAGATATTTGGAACGAGGCAACCTATCATCGTCATAACCGTACGGAGCTGCGTCACTACATGCCCTCCCATTTCAAAAAGCAATTTCATATCTCTCTGAGTGGGTAGGTTTGTCCTGCAACTTTTCTATCTGGTCTGGAATCTTCTTCTCATCGCTAGTGTTATGTTTCTTTTCTAATAATGATTTAGGAATTACATTCATAAACTGTTTAAATCAGTGCAATTTTTTCCCAATCCTTCCACTTTGCTGGAAGCTAAAATGCTTCTTATCACTCACTCTTTTCTATAATAAGCTTTCTAAAACTTGTTCAAATGCATCATTATCGATGGTTCTGGCACCCACTTTCTTTGTAAGTTATTAGGCTTCTCCTTAAGGTGAACTTTTTTTCTCTTCAAGCCCGGACACCACCTCATGCAACGCATGACTGCTTCTTCTGACAGTTAGTGATTTAGATGCATATCATATTATTACTGAGTTAAGTATTGTATGTAATGAGTTTTTGCTACAACAAGTGTATGGGACATTGGAAAAAAATGTTGAATTTCCCCATGGGGATGAATAAAGTATCTATCTATCTATCTATCTATCTATCTATCTATCTATCTATCTATCTATCTATCTATCTTTCTATCTATCTATCTATTTTAGCTTACAGCCGACTTTCTACTCAATCCTCAATTTAACATCCTTCTGCTCTGGCTTCGTTTAAATACCACACGTCACATAATCCCGTGGTTAATCATCCACATCTTTATCATAGTTTTTTTTTAATTTATAGAATTCCTCGTTACGTATTTCTCCATCAGAATATTTTTAAAGCAAGTTGTGAGTGTGAGTTGCAGTTAAGGGTGACATTAATTTCAGAAATACGGAGTGGGAGAACCCAGTGACTAATGTAAATACTTTGAAACGTTAATCTATTGTTTCTTGACCCAGTATGTTCATGCACCAGCAAGAGGAGAATCCTGTCTAGATTTGTTATTCTGTAACAATCACGGTAGAGTTTTGAGTGGGGAAGTTGTTGAGCTTTTAGGAACAAGTGATCATAGCATTGTTAGCCTCCAAGATTTTTGTGAGTGTATCAGTAAAAACCAAAACAAGTGCATTCAATTTCGGGAAGGTAAAGTTCGTGAAGATACGGCTACGACTTTAGAAGTTGAACTGGAAGGAACTGCTTGACATTGAGTCAGTTAAGCAGCAATGAAACCGATTTAAAGAGATGATACAGGCAATGCAGGAAACGTTCATACCCGAGGTTGGGAGAAGCAATAAAAACAATAGATCAATTTTCAAATTTCAAAGTAAGATTTTATTATCAGAGTACACATATGACACCACAGACAACCCTGAGATTCTTTTCCTGTGGCTATACATAGCAGTTCTATAGAAGATGACATGGATGACAAAGACATACCTAATATCTTGAAGAAAAGACAGCTAGATAAGGAAAATAGAAACATATTAATGATGCAAACCGCAGGAGATATGGGAAATTGAAAGATAGAGTAAGAGGGAAACTCACATTGTCCAACGGCAGGTTGAGAAGTATATTGCAGAAGACAGACCCAAAGGTACCTTTTTTCAATAATGTAGTAGTAATGGAAATGTCGTGGAAGAACTTAAGTGTATTAGGAATAACAGTGAGATGTAACACTGTGCTGAGAATGACATAGCGGATACTGTTAACACATAGGTTACTGAAGCATTCACCTGTGAAGATGCCAGCGATATGCTAGTAGGTGTAGGTAAAAATAAGGTCATTTTAAGTGACCTAGAGACTTTAGCAAGTGAGGTCATCTTCATCTGAAAAAGCTGAAAGTTAGTATATCTGCAGGGCCAGACAACAGTATCCAAGGGTACTTATAGAGGTCTTTGGTGCTATATACAAACACCAAATATGTATTTTGTAGAAGTTTGTGACGTGTGGGGAAGTTCCTACGGAGTGGAAATTGGCTAAAGTTGTCCCTGTATATAAGAATGAGAAACACAAGCAGCTGATGAGATCCAGCATGTTCTCAAAATGTCAGCATTGGCTCAGAAAGCAGAAATCGAGTTTAACTAAAATCCTGAAGTACTATGATGAATAAAATTTATGAAAACGTTAGAGCCTTTAATATAATTTACAAAATACGTTCAGGTTATTATAATTATCAAACTGCAGGAAGTAGGGAATCACAGAAAGGAGTACGAATGGGTGGAGAATTGGCTCAAAAGTAGAGAACAGCTAGTTATGGTGAGAGGATCATTTTCACACATAGAAAATGTTAAAAGTGGGGTTCCGCAGGGATCAGTTTTGGGACGGCTACTATTTATAATTAACATTAATATTTTGGTTAAGAACATTACAAATAACCTAGTAATATTTGCTGATGACACCGATTTAGGGTGACTGGCCGATAACATTCAGGCAACAAATCAATAGAGTTAGATCTAAACAAAATCCAGATTTGAGCAGGTCAATATTAGAACATTTAATGTAAACAAATATAAAGTATTATATTTAGGAAGAGAAATATCAGACATAAATAGACACAATGGCGGGTCTTGAGTTATAGAGTTAATAGCGTGAGAAGAAATTTAAATGTCGTGTTAGACTCAACACTATCAACATGTAGTCAATGCACAGAAGCGATTAAGAAGGATAATAGAATGCTGGACTGTACATTGCGCTCAGTGGAGTTCATTTTCAGAGACGTTTACCTTAATCTGTATAACACGCTTGTAAGGACACACCATGAGTACTGTGTACAATCTTGATCTCCATATTACTTGAGTGATTTGAAGGTACTGGAGACCGTTCAGAGAAGGAAGACTAGAATTATCCCATGTCTATTGGTTATGAGCTAAGAAGAACGATTGAAATAACTAAATCCTTCAGCCCAGGTAGAGATATAATTAAAGAAGAAGTGATAAAGGTCTTCAAAATCATTAACAGTATAAGTAACGAAGCCTACTACGACTACAAAGTTAATCTATCACCAAAGGCACCGGTAATAGGTGGAGACTGGTAAAAGGGAGAGTTCCAACAAACGTCAGGAGGCATTTTACGTATGGTCGGTACAAACAAAACTTAGGGAATGTTTCTCTTCCGCGAAAAATGAGGAAATATGCGGTTTTTTTTTTGCAAAGTGGATGGGAATGTGGTCGTTTCAGCAAAAAGATTTCTAATAGAGATTGGCCATTTTACGAGCCATACGTTTGGTGATTGCGGTGACAGCAACAGTGAAGTTGTAGATAGAGGGCAGAGAAGCACAAGGTGCAAAATGCAAGTCAGGGCTGTTAGCAAATTAAAAACAAATGAAAACACTTAGAATGTCGGAAACATCGGCAGTGACGAAACAGTTTATTGCACACGTTACTCAAAATATGGAGCTCTGCTGCTAGTAAACACAAAGGGATTCTGCATGATCGCCTTGACTCCCGATTTTCACTTGTTTCTGTTGTTCAGTCCACATCTATCTGCATGGTTCTGGCGAGAATAAACGTGAGACTGAGTAATAGCATTACATCTTCCGCCGCTGCTGTGCACACAAATACTATATATTTCAGAAAATCATGTGTTCCCTGTTCGTTCGAACATCCCTATACTCTCTCTCCCTCTCTCTTTGACATGTCTCTCTCTGACATGTGACCCATCTATCACATTGATAGATGGTCTGAATTTTAATGTTTTATTTCAACGTGTTTCCTGAGAACTGACTTCGAAATGTAAAGTTAAAACATAATCTTTGCAAACTTTCTGCTGGACATATCTATCTTTCCAGAAATCTCTTATTATTATTTTGTATTCTTTTTTTTCTACAGTACCATCCAGGCAATTCCGCCCACGAAGTTGCGCCGAATATTACCATGCTTACCTATAGCCCTCTATATTTCTAAGCACAATGTACAAATCCAACAGTGTCTTAAAATGATCTGGATGATGGAGTGGTAAATTGGATTAGTAAGTATGCAGATGATACTAAGATAAGTGGCGTTGTTGATAATGAAGTAGGTTTTCAAAGCTTACAGAGTGATTTAGGCCAATTAGAAGGGTGGGCTGAAAGATGGCAGATGGAGTTTAATGCTGATAAGTGTGAGGTGCTACATTTTGGTAGGAATAATCAAAATAGGACATACAAAGTAAATGGTAGGGCATTGAGGAATGCAGTAGAACAGAGTGATCTAGGAATAATGGTGCATAGTTCCCTGGAGGTGAAATCTCATGTGGATATGGTGGTGAAGAAAGCTTTTGGTAATCTGGCCTTTATAAATCAGAGCATTGAGTATCGGAGGTGAGATGTAATGTTATAATTTTACAAGGCATTGGTGAGCCCAAATTTGGAGAATTGTCTACAGTTCTGGTCACCGATTTACAGGAAAGATGTCAAACAATTAGAGTAAGTACAGAGGAGATTTACTAGAATGATACCTGGGTTTCAGAACCTAAGTTACAGAGAAAGGTTGAGCAAGTTAAGTCTTTTTTCTTTGGAGCGTAGAAGGTTGAGGGCGGACTTGATACAGGTATTTAAAATTATGAGGGGGATAAATAGAGTTGATGTGGATAGGGTTTTTCCATTGAGAGTAGGAGAGATTCAAACAAGAATCTCTTGTAAGAGTTAAGGAACGAAAGTTTAGGGGTAACATGAGTGGAAACTTCTTTACACAGAGAGTGGTAGCTGTGTGGAATGAGCTTCCAGTAGAAGTGGTACAGGCCGGTTCTATTTTGTCATTTAAAAAAAAAAGATATGGATAGGTATATGGACAGGAAACGAATGGAAAGTTATGGCCTGAGTGCAGGTAGGTTGGACTACGTGAGAGTAAGAGTTTGGCATAGACTAGAAGGACCGAGATGGCCTGTTTCTGTGCTGTAATTGTTATATGGTTATATGTCAAGACCCTATCGTATCCGCCTCCACCACTGTTTCCATCAGCCCATTCAACGCACTCACCACGCTCTGATTAAAAAAAAAACTACCCCTGACATCTCCTCTGTGGCTACTCACCGGCACCTTTGACCTGTGCCCTTTGGTGGCAACCATTTCAGACTTGGGGGGGGGGGGGAAGCCTCTGCCTGTCCACCTGATCAATGCATCTCTCACCTTATACAGCTCTAGCAAGTCTCCTCTCATCCTCCGTCGCTTTAAGGAGAAAAAGCCGAGTTCACACAACCTATTCTCATAAGGCATGCTCCTCCATCCAGGCAACACCCTTGTAAATAGCCTCTGCACCCTTTCTATGGTTTTCACTTCCTTCCTGTAGTGAGGCGACCAGAAGTGAGCACATTTCTCCAAATGGGGACTTCCCGGGTCCCATATAGCTGCAACATTACCTCTCGGCTCCTAAAACCATTTTCATGATTGATGAAGGCCAATGCACCGTATGCCTTCTCAGCCATTGAGTCAACCTGCGTAGAAGCTGTGAATGTCCTATGGACTCGAACCGCAAGAACCCTCTGATCCTCCACATTGCCAAGAATCTTACCATTAATGCTATATTCTGCCGTCATATTTGACCACCCAAAATGAACCACCTCACACTTATCTGCGTTGAACTCCATCTGTCACTTGTCAGCCCTGTTTTGCATCCTAACAATGCCACGCTGTAATCTCTGACAGCCCTCCGCACTATCCACAACACCTCCAACCTTTGTGATATCAGCAGACATACTAACCCATCCATTCACTTCCTCATCCAGGTCATTTATAAAAATCACGAAGATTAAGGGCCCCAGAACAGATCCCTGAGGCACATCACTTGTCATAGTCCTCATGCAGAATGTGACCCGTCTACACCGCACTTTGCCTTCTGTGGGCAAGCCAGCTCTGGATCCACAAAGCAATGTCCCCTTGGATCCTATGGCTCTTTACTTTCCCAAAAAGCTTGGCATAGGGTAGCGTATCAAATGCCTTGCTAAAATTCATATTCACTGCATCTACTGCTCTACCTTCATCAATGTGTTAAGTCACATCCTTAAAAAATTCAGTCAGACTCGTAAGGCACGACGTGCCTTTGACAACCCCATGCTGAATATTCCTAATCAGATTATGCTTCCCCAAATGTTCATAATCTCTGCCTCTCACGGTCTTCTCCATCAAATTACCAACCATTGAAATAACACTCACTGGCCTACAAATTCCTGGGCCATCCCTTCTCACTTTCTTGAATACGGGAATAACATCCGCACCCTCCTCCGGAACCTCTCCCGCCCTCATTGATGATGCAAAGCTCATATTGACAAAGGCTCAGCAATCTCCTCCCTCGCTTCCCACATTAGACTGGGGTACATCCCGTCTGGACCGGTGACTTATCCAAACTGATGCTTTCCAAAAGCTCCAGCACATCTTCTTCCTTAATATTTACATTCTCAAGCCTTTCCGCTCACTGTAAGTCATCCCTACAATCGCCAAGATCCTTTTCCGTAGTGAATACTGAAGCAAAGTTTTCATTAGGTACCTCCGCTATTTCCTCCGATTCCATACACACTTTTGCACTGTCACACCTGATTGGTCCTATTCCTAACTTCCACCCACAGAGACTTTATAAGCAACTCCTCCATAACTTCCTTTTTTTTCAGCAGCCGTTACACTATCTCTGATCTACAGTGTCACGCCCCCACTTCTTTTGCCTCTCTCCCTCTCCTTTCTGAAACATCTAAATTCTGGCACTTGGAGTACCCATTCCTGCCGCTGCACCATTCAAGTCTCTATAATGGCCACCACACCATTACTTCAGTTTTCCATCTTCTCGGATTATATATATTGAACAATACAATTTACATGTTTCATAAAAGTCGTATTACAGTAGCATGTGATACCATTCTCAGCCATTGTTGCATTTGAACATTTGCCCCACAATTCCAAAACTTACTCCAAAAGCCTGGGTCACTCAGTATTCCCTTTGCCTTATCAGCGTGTGTTTTAATCAGTTTTGTGAGTTTTGTCCATAGATCTATTATATCACTAGCTTCCTCCACAACACGTGACTAGTCTGCAGTCATGTGAAGGATTTGTGGCAACTCGGAAGCAACATAATCCACAGATTATCATCTGTATCCGCGTGTTGGAGTTGGGATTTCTCTTTTATCACTCTGTGTAATACAAAATTGAGTACTCCTTTTCCTTCTTTGTTAGACAACAAAACCCAATACTCTCTTCATGTTGTTAAACCTGTAACACAAGAGTGTGCTAACTGCTCTTATTTCCAGTGTAAATCTTAAATTATTTTAAATCCACATTTTCTCTTGTTTTTCTAGGCGATCTGGACTCTCAGTTGTCTTTGGAATCATGACGTCCATTTATCCTCACCGAATTTTGCTTCGGAACTTGGATATTTTCCTTTCCTTTTAATATTTCGATAAAACTGCCCTTGTTCTCTGGGTAAGGGAACTGACAATTACCCCAATTGATACGAACTGTTCCAAACTTCCAGGAACACCCTCAAGTCTCCCAAGTATCTGATAAGCACATGGGATTGTGGATAAACTACTTCAGTGGAGTCAAAAGTAATCAGAACGTTAAAGGCAGAGAGACGGGATAACTAGGCCGGTTTCGATGTTGCACGGCGTGGCCTCTAGGGTTACACAGGGATTGGACCGAATCCCTAACAGTTTTCTCTGCAGGGAAAAGCAGTCTTCGCTGGCTAGGCATTCCTGGTGCTCCAGGTCTCCATGTGTCCGTGGGCTCATTATTATACCCGATGGCTGGTCTTTGCTGAAGACTTATCGTCCCGACTCTTATATGTTCCTCAGTATTTGAACAGTTGGAACTCCATCCCATTGGCTCACCGTCACCTAAGCTATCTGGGACATCTTCTCACTAGTCATTGCACAGGGCTACAGCCAACATGATATTATGGCTTTGCCTACCCCTGCCTTGTTTACTTGTGTTTGTTTTAACTCTTACTGGTCCAGACCAGTTCAAAGAGGACAGCAGACAGAGTCTAACGAGATTACGATTGCTTCTTTTGTAGGTCTGGCAATTTACAGAGTAACTAGCTGCTCATCCGGGAGCGTTCTACTAACATTATCTCAGACCAAGAGTCAGTACAGAGACCAACAAATCGGAGAAAAACAAGGACAACCTGTTGGCTTCCCCTGTCCTTGATCAGACTTGTTCTTCTGGCCAATATCTGCCTCCTCTTCATCCAAAGATAATTATCTTGGAATCACTCATTCAACTGGCTGCCCGGAGGACTCCGATGGAACCCCGTTGAACAATTATTTTCTATATAAAATACTAACGTTCACCAACTAAATTCGCCGAATTTATAGTGACCGCATTCTCTGCTATTTCATGAAAGAATTATCCTCGATTTCTTTTTTTCCATTAGTTCTGCCTTCCATCTTCGCGGTTGATATACACTGATCAATTAGTTATGAGGGTACATTAAATTGGCATTACAGCAGCATGTGTTACTTTTCTTATCCCCGGATATATTTGTATATATTTTATAACTTACTCCAAAAGCCTGGGAGCTGAATAGTTCATGTTCCTTACCAGCGTGTGTATTAGTTTAATGTGTTCCGTCCAGTGATGGATTATCTCCCTTGCCTCCTACACAACACATGTCCAGGCTGCAGTCAAGTGAGGGATTGGTGGAACTGAGTAACACCGTACTCCCACAGATATTCATCTGTATCAGTGCATTGGATCTGGAAGTTCTCCTTCATTACTGTGCATAATATAAATTTCAGACCTCTAATTCTCCATTGCCAGATAGTATCACTCATGTCCATTGAAAAGACACCTTTTTTTGTTGTTCACTCAGTGTTTTCAATCAGTGACATCACTGTTAACACGTTGGTCCGGCGTACTGTCTCTGGAGTAAATTTACTCTGTCTCAGTCATGGTTGACGTCATCGCAACGAAATTCACCATTTCCTTTCCACACTTCCTCTTGATTGCGGTCTACGGAGCTTATGAAATATCCGTTTGATCCCTAAAAATGCCATGACATCTTCCATTATCTGGGCCGCGAAAAGTTTGCCATAATCCATCTGGGTACTCCGGGGTAGTTCCCGTCAAGTTAATATACTTTCCGAAAATATTTTTGCAGTGGTATTTGCTGTGTCTGTCATAGCTGAGAATGCTTGTGTGCCTTAATCCGTTTCGGTACTCCGAGCTAGACCCAGCAATTCAATATTTATTCACCCACGTCATAAAGCTATCTATTATTACCACGGTATATCTGTATGCTCCCGGGCCGGGCGGTAAGAAAAATAATTTAATCTACTTTTAAAGTAGTCCAAGGCTCTTCTACTGGCCTGGTGTGTTGAAGGCCTCTTTTCCTTACATTTCTCTGAGGATTAAATTGTACACAAAATCAAGCAAGTTTTCACAAAATATCAACATCATCCTTCTTCTTAGGCCACCAGCCCTCTTTCTTGATCTTTTCTGGGGTGTGTTTGCATCCCTGGTGTCCCCATGCAATATGGTACCAGCGGGTCAACTGGTTTCTTCCTTCCTCTGAAACCAGAATCTTTTACTCATGAAGGACAACTCCATCTTTGACAGATAGTCTCTTCTGTTCTTTGTATATTTTAGACCCTGGCCCGTGTGTGTGTGTGTGTGTGTGTGTGTGTGTGTGTGTGTGTGTGTGTGTGTGTGTGTGTGTGTGTGTGTGTGTGTGTGTGTGTGTGTGTGTGTGTGTGTGTGTGTGTGTGTGTGTGTGTGTGTGTGTGTGTGTGTGTATTTCTTCAGCTTCTTGGTCAATCCTTAATCGTAATCGGTTGTTCCTTCTGCCACCCAGTCTCCCCAATCCGTGGCTGCCATTTCTGTCAAAATAAAGCACCTTGCTCCACCAATTCGTCAACCTTTCTATTTCCCTTCATGAATCCATATTTTTCCCTTTGCCTCCTTAAATATATATTGTAATAGAGGAGCAGATGCGAGGAGCTTCCAACCAGTTGAAACAAGCCCTCTGGCTGCCCACAGAGGCAAATGATCTGTAAGGCAAACTCCGTAAGATCAGATTGCATGGCTGACTGTGGTGAAAAGGTTCCTGGTTCTCTAACCAGGTAAGCTGCAGCTGCCAATTCCGCTGCCTACGCACTCATGTGTTTCGGTAACTTTAATGCTATAGTATACATTTCCTGGCCAATTTCATCCTCTACAAATGTGCCTCACCCAGATATCCTCTCACCATCTTGTACTGACGAGGAACCATATACAAACAATCTGTGCCTTTATGCCTTTGTTTTTAATCATTACTTAATCTGATCGTTCACTCTTTTCTGTTTTTGTTTTTGATAGAAACAGACCCTAGAGACCATTTGCTGTCATAATCTGAGTCGCATTTTCACTTCCTTGGTACAGCAGGTTATCGGTTGACATCAACGTTGTGTTTATACCCTTTACACTAATATTTATTCCTTGCAACAGCAATGTCCATCTAATGACTCTTCATTGGCTTACTCAACCATTTTGAATCGTTCCATCTACCGGTAATTGCATGGGCGTGTGTTCTGTCAGTACTGTAGGTGGATTAAATCCCAATATGTAGGCGAAATATTGTACCGTTCAGAGAAGGCTAACAGATGGTTTTCATACACAATACCCTCCTGTTCAACCGCTGAAAGCATGCGTGATGCATACACTGCTGGCCTTAACTTCCCATGCGTCTCCTGTAACAGCACTCTTGAGAGGGTGGTATCTGTTGTCGCCACTTCCAATGAGAATCGTTCATTCCATTAAAGAAGCTGCCTTACTGAAAAATCCATCAATGTGGTCCCTACAGTAGCCTGCCAGCCTCGGAAGGTACCAAAGACCTTTCAGTTCTCGGGGAACAGGCAGTTTCGTAACCGATTTCAAGCTGTCGAGAGTCTATGGTGAACTTCCAGCTATCAACTGGTTTCTTCGCTGGCCATATAGGTGAGGTATCAGTGGAGACTTCCGGCCTCAGAACTCCTTGTTGTAGCAAACTCTGCATTACATAACCGACATCTTTCTCTTTTTTTTTGGCGGAAACCCACATTGCTTCTACGGTTTGGGAATCTGGACCTTGAATGGACAAACTTCCAGCAATCTTCCGCAGTCATGCTAGTGCCTTAGAAATATGTCTGAGTTCTTTGCACTAATTTCTGCACCTTCTGATCATTGCTCATCTCCTCCGGTTTGATCCACACTTCACCCATTGTGCATATTCTATCCTCATATTATCCTAGCGATCTATATGTTGTGTATGTATTCATGCTATTTGCATCTTCCAAATCATACAATTAATTGGCTCAAAACAAATTAGAGTTTGGCCATATAATCACTCTCCACTATATGTTCCTAATACCTGGCTACTTCACCAACACTATGGAATGCTTCAGCACTATGTCTCCTATTCTAAATTTCAGTTGTACACTTATACAGTATGTCCCACTTGTTAATGTCCTATGAATCCACGTAGGATAATTTTACATTGTATCTTCCAGTCTGCTCTTTTTTACATTAGTGGTGTTGACGGTGTTTTCGAGATCTGGCAGTGTCCATAACAAAGTAACAGGGTGTCTGAAACCCTTCCACTAACCAGAGGTCGTCCGATTCCATTCTACTTTTTGTCACACACCCATGTTGCTGAGCTCTGATACGGTCTTTGGGGCTCAGCGTGCAATTCCCTGGATGGTAGTGTGTGAATCAAATTATTTTGTAGCTTCCGTCTTGCTTGCCCCTTGAAGGAAAAACAGCTTTCCTGTGCTCTTTCACGTCTCAGGTTTGGGCATTATTTTTAATGTGCCCCCCTTGACCACAGTTGCAGCATTTAATTACTCCACCTTCAGTTCGCCCTGTTGCTAGCCCTGTTCCAGTTCCTCTGTCCTTTGTTGCCCTTTGATTGTGTGCCAGGGAGGTCCCCTTCCCTCATTTCTCCAGACAGGCTGATATTTAATATGCATCACCTTCCTATTAGAGAGTTTTATTGGCCTTTGTATCTCCTTTCCCACGCTCTACTCATGTTCCTCAGGACCCATGCCTCAGTGTGTGTGGGTTCCAGTCCCGTTTTATATTCATCGGTATTGTGAGATGCAACTGTCCTCAACGGTTTATTTGAGATTATTTTCTTAAATGTTCCAGCTCTAATGCCAATTGTCAAGACCCATAACAATTATTATTGAGTCCTTCAAACCAACACCTGTTCCCCCATAATCTCGTTGTATATCTCGTGAAGCTGAATGTATAATTGGATGTAAGCACATTATAGTTAATTTCTTTTCCTCGGAGTCATCTAGGCCATGTATTGCTCTCTGATGGTTGGTTGATTGGAAAAGCTCTGAAAAATCATCTCCGAGCACATATATTCCGATATATTTAGCAATATCTTTAAGCTGCTGTACCCCGAACAGTGTGTTTTATGAATGTTCTGATTTGATTTGCTCCCCCTGCTGCCCCCTCTCTGACAGTAGATCGATAGTAGCATATCTAGACCTTTTCCCTTCACAGCTACGGTGACCTAAAATCTCCTCATATTCCGGCCATTTTCCCAACACGTATTTATGAAGGTGTCCACTCCAATTACACAAATCCAAGTCCTTTGTAATTGCAGAGTCTCCCGAATTAATCATGCTGACCGGGAAACCGCTAGCCACCCAGCCCTAAATCGCTCTGTACCTCACCCACGTGGTCCAACACGAGTCCCCCACCGAACAAAGAGATTTATCCTCGAACCCACACAGGGACGTAAATTCTGAATCACACCGTGTAATAAAGTTCAGCGAGGTACAAGAATCTGTATTTACAGACAAATAACTTTAATTGTCTCAACGTAGGTTCATAGACCCTCCATCTGAGTGCACGGCAGTAGAATCCCTGACTCACCATGATCTGTCAATGATGAGAAAATGTATTAGCCGACCTGACACTTGAGTCATCTCCACCTACCTGTCTTTTCTCCATAACCCTTAACTGGACAACTATGTAAAAATATATTCGAAGTCTGTCTTAAATACAGTGGAAAGCAAAAGTTTGGTCAACACTGGTCAAAATTTCTGTTACTGTGAATAGCTAAGCGAGTAAAAGTTGACCTGATTTCCAAAAGGCATAAAGTTAAAGTTAAAGGTTGTGCGTGCGTGAATGAACGGACGGCAGTCGGGTGATTGTTCGGATTGTATTGAAAGGATGTTTGAATGAACCCTTTCTTTTACAGTAGGATCTCACTATTTGCAAGTGGCTGCTTTAATTCGTTGAAATAAATTTGCAGGAACATGTGAATATCTGAGACTGATTCATTTTCACCTCTTAGTGTATGGGGGTCGCAATCACGCACATCTGGTTTCGCTTTGTTCTTTAGCATATTTGATAAGGATTTTCACTGCCTCATCCGCCTTCCCTTGCTCAGCTAGTCCTGAATCTAGTGCAGCCAGTTTGCACGAGATCCCAGGCGATCTGACGTTCTCAATGCGTGTTCCATGGGGAACCCAGTCAAACACCTTAACAATTAATATACATCAGCTCGACTGTTCTGTCTTCATCTACCAAATTTTTACTTTTTCATGGAAATTATTCTGGCTCATACGGGACGACCTGACCTCACAAAGCTATGCTGACTATCCCCAACCAGGATGCGTTTCTCCAGATTCTTATACATTTTGTCTCTTAGAAACATTTCGTATAGCTTGCCCACCCCTGACCGAAGACTCACTGGCCTGTAACTCTCAGGACTGCATTAGATTTCTTGAAAAAAGGCATCACATTTGCCATTCTCTGTGGCCAGTGATGACACAAATGTCGTGTCCTAAAGCGCAGCAATATCTTCGTTTCCTTACTCTGATTACCTGAATTACATCCCTTGTAGCACTGGGGAAAGAGTTATTTTCATGTTTTGCCTGTTTCCAGCTCGTAATTCTGAACGTTTGCGTATTCCGGCACATATGTCCCCTTCTAACTCTTCTAAGTCCATTGTTAAATTCCTCCTGGCTACACTGTGTCTTATCAT